>NC_092802.1:39357285-39474331 GCF_918797505.1 Bemisia tabaci | reverse complement strand
CAAGTTATACTGGCACTGGCTCCTTAGCAACAAGGATCCATGGAAGATTGGGATCACTTTTAGGAACACGCTGTATCCATGCACTCTCCTTTTTTCGGGACGACTGCTGCCAACCATGAAAATCGAGACTTCACCGAGTTCATAGTGGGCTCCTCGGCAACAATGATCCCTGGAAAATCGAGATCACCTTTAGGAACACTCTGTATCTACACACTCTCCTTTATTCCGAATGACTGCTGCCAACCGCGCAAATTGAGAAGTCACTGTAACTAAAGCGTGCCTCTCTTGGCAGCAAGCATCCACGGATCTTCTAGATCAGTTTTACGGAACACGCTGTATCATCGCTTCCTTTCTCGATCAGTGCCGACTGATGCCAACCGTGCAAATCGGGAATTCCCCGATCACAAACTGCCGCCCCCATTCGAACAAAGCATCGATGAGCCGTGCAGGTCGGTCATTTGGAACACCCTGTATCCGCGCTTTCCGCCTCCGACGCGACGGGGACGACTGCTGCCAACCGTGAAAATTGAAAATTCACCAAGTTGATACTGGCACTGGGCTCCTTAGCAACAAGGATCCGTGGAAGATTGGGATCACTTTTAGGAACACGCTGTATCCACGCACTTTCCTTTTTTCGGGACGACTGCTGCCAACCATGAAAATCGAGACTTCACCGAGTTCATAGTGGGCTCCTGGGCAACAAGGATCCCTGGAAAATCGAGATCACCTTTAGGAACACTCTGTATCTACACACTCTCATTTATTCCGAACGACTGCTGCCAACCGCGCAAATTGAGAAGTCACTGTAACTAAAGCGTGCCTCTCTTGGCAGCAAGCATCCAAGGATCTTCTAGATCAGTTTTACGGAACACGCTGTATCATCGCTTCCTTTCTCGATCAGTGCCGACTGATGCCAACCGTGCAAATCGGGAATTCCCCGATCACAAACTGCCGCCCCCATTCGAACAAAGCATCGATGAGCCGTGCAGGTCGGTCATTTGGAACACCCTGTATCCGCGCTTTCCGCCTCCGACGCGACGGGGACGACTGCTGCCAACCGTGAAAATTGAAAATTCACCAAGTTGATACTGGCACTGGGCTCCTTAGCAACAAGGATCCGTGGAAGATTGGGATCACTTTTAGGAACACGCTGTATCCGTCGCACTCTCCTTTTTTCGGGACGACTGCTGCCAACCATGAAAATCGAGACTTCACCGAGTTCATAGTGGGCTCCTGGGCAACAAGGATCCCTGGAAAATCGAGATCACCTTTAGGAACACTCTGTATCTACACACTCTCCTTTATTCCGAATGACTGCTGCCAACCGCGCAAATTGAGAAGTCACTGTAACTAAAGCGTGCCTCTCTTGGCAGCAAGCATCCAAGGATCTTCTAGATCAGTTTTACGGAACACGCTGTATCATCGCTTCCTTTCTCGATCAGTGCCGACTGATGCCAACCGTGCAAATCGGGAATTCCCCGATCACAAACTGCCGCCCCCATTCGAACAAAGCATCGATGAGCCGTGCAGGTCGGTCATTTGGAACACCCTGTATCCGCGCTTTCCGCCTCCGACGCGACGGGGACGACTGCTGCCAACCGTGAAAATTGAAAATTCACCAAGTTGATACTTGCACTGGGCTCCTTAGCAACAAGGATCCGTGGAAGATTGGGATCACTTTTAGGAACACGCTGTATCCACGCACTCTCCTTTTTTCGGGACGACTGCTGCCAACCATGAAAATCGAGACTTCACCGAGTTCATAGTGGGCTCCTGGGCAACAAGGATCCCTGGAAAATCGAGATCACCTTTAGAAACACTCTGTATCTACACACTCTCCTTTATTCCGAATGACTGCTGCCAACCGCGCAAATTGAGAAGTCACTGTAACTAAAGCGTGCCTCTCTTGGCAGCAAGCATCCAAGGATCTTCTAGATCAGTTTTACGGAACACGCTGTATCATCGCTTCCTTTCTCGATCAGTGCCGACTGATGCCAACCGTGCAAATCGGGAATTCCCCGATCACAAACTGCCGCCCCCATTCGAACAAAGCATCGATGAGCCGTGCAGGTCGGTCATTTGGAACACCCTGTATCCGCGCTTTCCGCCTCCGACGCGACGGGGACGACTGCTGCCAACCGTGAAAATTGAAAATTCACCAAGTTGATACTGGCACTGGGCTCCTTAGCAACAAGGATCCGTGGAAGATTGGGATCACTTTTAGGAACACGCTGTATCCACGCACTCTCCTTTTTTCGGGACGACTGCTGCCAACCATGAAAATCGAGACTTCACCGAGTTCATAGTGGGCTCCTGGGCAACAAGGATCCCTGGAAAATCGAGATCACCTTTAGGAACACTCTGTATCTACACACTCTCCTTTATTCCGAACGACTGCTGCCAACCGCGCAAATTGAGAAGTCACTGTAACTAAAGCGTGCCTCTCTTGGCAGCAAGCATCCAAGGATCTTCTAGATCAGTTTTACGGAACACGCTGTATCATCGCTTCCTTTCTCGATCAGTGCCGACTGATGCCAACCGTGCAAATCGGGAATTCCCCGATCACAAACTGCCGCCCCCATTCGAACAAAGCATCGATGAGCCGTGCAGGTCGGTCATTTGGAACACCCTGTATCCGCGCTTTCCGCCTCCGACGCGACGGGGACGACTGCTGCCAACCGTGAAAATTGAAAATTCACCAAGTTGATACTGGCACTGGGCTCCTTAGCAACAAGGATCCGTGGAAGATTGGGATCACTTTTAGGAACACGCTGTATCCACGCACTCTCCTTTTTTCGGGACGACTGCTGCCAACCATGAAAATCGAGACTTCACCGAGTTCATAGTGGGCTCCTGGCAACAAGGATCCCTGGAAAATCGAGATCACCTTTAGGAACACTCTGTATCTACACACTCTCCTTTATTCCGAACGACTGCTGCCAACCGCGCAAATTGAGAAGTCACTGTAACTAAAGCGTGCCTCTCTTGGCAGCAAGCATCCAAGGATCTTCTAGATCAGTTTTACGGAACACGCTGTATCATCGCTTCCTTTCTCGATCAGTGCCGACTGATGCCAACCGTGCAAATCGGGAATTCCCCGATCACAAACTGCCGCCCCCATTCGAACAAAGCATCGATGAGCCGTGCAGGTCGGTCATTTGGAACACCCTGTATCCGCGCTTTCCGCCTCCGACGCGACGGGACGACTGCTGCCAACCGTGAAAATTGAAAATTCACCAAGTTGATACTGGCACTGGGCTCCTTAGCAACAAGGATCCGTGGAAGATTGGGATCACTTTTAGGAACACGCTGTATCCACGCACTCTCCTTTTTTCGGGACGACTGCTGCCAACCATGAAAATCGAGACTTCACCGAGTTCATAGTGGGCTCCTGGGCAACAAGGATCCCTGGAAAATCGAGATCACCTTTAGGAACACTCTGTATCTACACACTCTCCTTTATTCCGAATGACTGCTGCCAACCGCGCAAATTGAGAAGTCACTGTAACTAAAGCGTGCCTCTCTTGGCAGCAAGCATCCAAGGATCTTCTAGATCAGTTTTACGGAACACGCTGTATCATCGCTTCCTTTCTCGATCAGTGCCGACTGATGCCAACCGTGCAAATCGGGAATTCCCCGATCACAAACTGCCGCCCCCATTCGAACAAAGCATCGATGAGCCGTGCAGGTCGGTCATTTGGAACACCCTGTATCCGCGCTTTCCGCCTCCGACGCGACGGGGACGACTGCTGCCAACCGTGAAAATTGAAAATTCACCAAGTTGATACTGGCACTGGGCTCCTTAGCAACAAGGATCCGTGGAAGATTGGGATCACTTTTAGGAACACGCTGTATCCACGCACTCTCCTTTTTTCGGGACGACTGCTGCCAACCATGAAAATCGAGACTTCACCGAGTTCATAGTGGGCTCCTGGCAACAAGGATCCCTGGAAAATCGAGATCACCTTTAGGAACACTCTGTATCTACACACTCTCCTTTATTCCGAATGACTGCTGCCAACCGCGCAAATTGAGAAGTCACTGTAACTAAAGCGTGCCTCTCTTGGCAGCAAGCATCCAAGGATCTTCTAGATCAGTTTTACGGAACACGCTGTATCATCGCTTCCTTTCTCGATCAGTGCCGACTGATGCCAACCGTGCAAATCGGGAATTCCCCGATCACAAACTGCCGCCCCCATTCGAACAAAGCATCGATGAGCCGTGCAGGTCGGTCATTTGGAACACCCTGTATCCGCGCTTTCCGCCTCCGACGCGACGGGGACGACTGCTGCCAACCGTGAAAATTGAAAATTCACCAAGTTGATACTGGCACTGGGCTCCTTAGCAACAAGGATCCGTGGAAGATTGGGATCACTTTTAGGAACACGCTGTATCCACGCACTCTCCTTTTTTCGGGACGACTGCTGCCAACCATGAAAATCGAGACTTCACCGAGTTCATAGTGGGCTCCTGGGCAACAAGGATCCCTGGAAAATCGAGATCACCTTCAGGAACACTCTGTATCTACACACTCTCCTTTATTCCGAATGACTGCTGCCAACCGCGCAAATTGAGAAGTCACTGTAACTAAAGCGTGCCTCTCTTGGCAGCAAGCATCCAAGGATCTTCTAGATCAGTTTTACGGAACACGCTGTATCATCGCTTCCTTTCTCGATCAGTGCCGACTGATGCCAACCGTGCAAATCGGGAATTCCCCGATCACAAACTGCCGCCCCCATTCGAACAAAGCATCGATGAGCCGTGCAGGTCGGTCATTTGGAACACCCTGTATCCGCGCTTTCCGCCTCCGACGCGACGGGGACGACTGCTGCCAACCGTGAAAATTGAAAATTCACCAAGTTGATACTGGCACTGGGCTCCTTAGCAACAAGGATCCGTGGAAGATTGGGATCACTTTTAGGAACACGCTGTATCCACGCACTCTCCTTTTTTCGGACGACTGCTGCCAACCATGAAAATCGAGACTTCAGCGAGTTCATAGTGGCTCCTGGGCAACAAGGATCCTGAAAATCGAGATCACCTTCAGGAACACTCTGTATCTACACACTCTCCTTTATTCCGAATGACTGCTGCCAACCGCGCAAATTGAGAAGTCACTGTAACTAAAGCGTGCCTCTCTTGGCAGCAAGCATCCATGGATCTTCTAGATCAGTTTTACGGAACACGCTGTATCATCGCTTCCTTTCTCGATCAGTGCCGACTGTTGCCAACCGTGCAAATCGGGAGTTCCCCGATCACAAACTGCCGTCCCCATTCGAACAAAGCATCGATGAGCCGTGCAGGTCGGTCATTTGGAACACCCTGTATCCGCGCATTCCGCCTCCGACGCGACGGGGACGACTGCTGCCAACCGTGAAAATTGAAAATTCACCAAGTTGATACTGGCACTGGGCTCCTTCGCAACAAGGATCCGTGGAAGATTGGAATCACTTTTAGGAACACGCTGTATCCACGCACTCTCATTTTTTCGGAACGACTGTTGCCAACCATGAAAATCGAGACTTCACCGAGTTCATAGTGGGCTCCTGGGCAACAAGGATCCCTGGAAAATCGAGATCACCTTTAGGAACACTCTGTATCTACGCACTCTCCTTTATTCCGCTACCACCGCGCACTAAATTCCGAGGCCCAGCCTGTATGTTTGCGAGTGTGTGTGTGTCCCTTTGACGAGCCGCGGGTTGCCGCATCTGATCAATGAGTGGGAGAAAGATAGACGATAAAACGGCGGCTTGTTAAAGCCGATTGTGCTCCTTTGACGTGCCGCATCTGAGCATGAGCAATGAGTGCGAGAGAGAGAAAGGACAAAACAGCGTAAGGACCAATCCAATTTGAGCCTTAGTCCCCGTTTACGGCCGTTCTTTCCAGGGCTCATGGTTGGAAAGCACTCCGGTGTTTTTTCGAGGCACCCGGATTTGGGCTCGCCACTACCACCGCGCACTAAATTACGAGGCCCAGCCTGTATGCGAGTGTGTGTGTGTCCCTTTGACGCGCCGCGGGTTGCCGCATCTTATCAATGAGTGGGAGAGAGATAGACGATAAAAAGGCGGCGGATCAAAGCCGAGTGAGGTCCTTTGACGTGCCGCATCTGAGCAATGAGTGCGAGAGAGAGAATGGACAAAACAGCGTATGAACCAAAAAAAGTTGAGCCTTAGTCCCCGTTTACGGCCGTTCTTTCCAGGGCTCATGGTAGGAAAGCACTCCGGTGTTTTTTCGGGGCACTTGGATTCGGGGCCGCCACTACCACCGCGGACCAAATTACGAGGCCCAGCCTGTATTTTTGCGAGTGTATGTGTGTCCCTTTGACGAGACGCGGGTTTGCCGCATCCGATCAATGAGTGGGAGAGAGATAGACGATAAAACGGCGGCGGATCAAAGCCGAGTGAGGTCCTTTGACGTGCCGCATCTGAGCAATGAGTGCGAGAGAGAGAATGGACAAAACAGCGTATGGACCAATCCAAGTTGAGCCTTAGTCCCCGTTTACGGCCGTTCTTTCCAGGGCTCATGGTCGGAAAGCACTCCGGTGTTTTTTCGGGGCACCCGGATTCGGGCTCGCCACTACCACCGCGGACCAAATTACGAGGCCCAGCCTGTATTTTTGCGAGTGTGTGTGTGTCCCTTTGACGAGCCGCGGGTTGCCGCATCTGATCAATGAGTGGGAGAGAGATAGACGATAAAACGGCGGCGGATCAAAGCCGAGTGAGGTCCTTTGACGTGCCGCATCTGAGCAATGAGTGCGAGAGAGAGAATGGACAAAACAGCGTATGGACCAATCCAAGTTGAGCCTTAGTCCCCGTTTACGGCCGTTCTTTCCAGGGCTCATGGTCGGAAAGCACTCCGGTGTTTTTTCGGGGCACTCGGATTCGGGCTCGCCACTACCACCGCGGACCAAATTACGAGGCCCAGCCTGTATTTTTGCGAGTGTGTGTGTGTCCCTTTGACGAGCCGCGGATTGCCGCATCTGATCAATGAGTGGGAGAGAGATAGACGATAAAACGGCGGCGGATCAAAGCCGAGTGAGGTCCTTTGACGTGCCGCATCTGAGCAATGAGTGCGAGAGAGAGAATGGACAAAACAGCGTATGGACGAATCCAAGTTGAGCCTTAGTCCCCGTTTACGGCCGTTCTTTCCAGGGCTCATGGTCGGAAAGCACTCCGGTGTTTTTTCGGGGCACTCGGATTCGGGCCACCACTACCACCGCGGACCAAATTACGAGGCCCAGCCTGTATTTTTGCGAGTGTGTGTGTGTCCCTTTGACGAGCCGCGGGTTGCCGCATCTGATCAATGAGTGGGAGAGAGATAGACGATAAAACGGCGGCGGATCAAAGCCGAGTGTGCTCCTTTGACGTGCCGCATCTGAGCAATGAGTGCGAGAGAGAGAAAGGACAAAACAGCGTATGGCGTTTTTTCCAGGGCTCTTGGTCGGAAGTCACCCCGGTGTTTTTTCGGTGCCGCAGGTGGTTAAGTCCAGTCTTCTGAAGTTGGTAACGCTCGAGGTGTTCCCCATTTGGACGTATTTATGCTATTCGGAACTTTGTGCATAGGGTTTAGCGTGTAACATAGTTTCTATTAGCATATATACATTCATTTTAGGGAAAGGCCCTGGTGCGAAATTCTGCGGGCCGATTGTTCCAATTGTTAGACAATTCCGTAGACAAAGAGGATATACGGAGTAAGGATCGTTCCTATTTGCATGAAATGGTTGGTTCTTATAGACTACGGGAGTAAATTATCGACTGGGTTACTAATAAGTATGGGGTCGCCCGTGGGTTATCGTTAGTTAGACCTATGTCTTTTGTGCATTGCAACCATCCGCTTCCACCGCTATAAGATTCCTCCGTATCCTTTTATCTTCTTTGTCTATACCATTGTCCATCAATTTCAACAATCAGCCCGCAGTTTGATCAAAAAGCATGCCTACCTCTCAAAGGAAATAGCTCAAAAATCACAACGAGTGCATCAGGGTAGTGTGGCATCTGGAACACCCTCCTCACTTCACTACCTGCGAAGGAAATTAGAGTTGTTTGAAGCTTCCCGCCTCAAGAAAGATATTACGGCGCAGGTGAACATTTCGCTAGGATGCTACACAATTTTTAACATGGCTGACGCTTTCACGCGCAAATCATGAGGAGGCACCATGGTTTTTATCAACATAAGAAAATTGTGAGTGTAAAATCACCAGTTTATGGAATTCCGCCTTTTCACGTGTGTTTTGGCGGATTGGCATTGACTTTGTTGAATATAGAGAATTTGCATGTGTCCAAAATTTGAAGAATTTCGTATTTAAGTGGAAATTACTGAGTGGACTAAACACGAGAATACCGTTGCATGCAAGAGATACAGCCGCGCGAATAGACTTTTTAGGGGTTAAATGAAACGAAAATTACGATGGTCTCATTAAAAAAGTCTGAAATACACTCCTTACTGCGCAATTTGCGTTGTTAGGAACGCGCTTTTTCAAATTTCCCGCGTCTAGGGGCAGTTTTCCAATCACCGGAAACGAGCAAACGGCGGGGTCGGTGATTTCCGGAAGATGCCGAGTCGTTGTTGTTGTTGTCATTTTTTCCTTCAGTTTGTTTACAAACCCAACGTGATCTCTTATAGTGGTCCATGTACGCTTTATGTGGTAACGAAATCGATCAACTTTTAAATATCCAACGCAATCCTTCTACATTTCATTTCACGATATCACGAGCTCCGATTTTTAGGTTATGTTGTCAGTTTTAGTTGACCGGAAATAGCCGCGAGCTGCCGTTAGAAAACTGCCCCCAGACGCGGGAAATTTGAAAAAGCGCGTTCCTAACAACGCAAATTGCGCAGTAAGGAGTGTATTTCAGACTTTTTTAATGTGACCATCGTAATTTTCGTGTCATTTAACCTCTAAAAAGTATATTCACACGGCTGTATCTCTTGCATGCAACAGGCCCATTATCGGAGAAGATATGAAAAAGTGATCTAATCTGCTAAAATACGTGTGTTCAAATGGGAAATGCCGCCAGATGACGTCACTAGGCGGTGCATTTTCTCACTTTTAAATCTATTTTTATACTATTTACTATTAAAGATAAAAATTATAAAAAAGATTGCGAAATCAGCTCTTCAAGCACTTCCAGATGAAGCAATAAAAAATTTGCATGCAAATTCTCCATTGCGCGGCATCCTGGTGCGCAAGGGTTGCATGGAACGACTCCTCTTACAAAATGTTCAACCGTGCCGTAGCATCGTCTTTAGGGGGAAGCTTAAAAAATAACGCAGATGCCTTAGGAAAACTCTGAAATCAGGGGTGTATTTCAGACCTCCCTGGTTTGCCCATCGCGATATTTGAGCCATTCTCTATTAGAAATGACTCTTGTTTTTTCTTTAGCTGAAGTCTGCAAGAGGCCCATGAAAACAATTGATATTGTTTGAGTAAGGCTAAGCGTGGTATTCATGGTCGTTCTTGAACAGCTCCTTTCCTCATGAGGCCCCATTCGGTTCACACTATGACTAAACAAGGTTCAGGAAGAACTAGCGATAAGCACCCATTCCTGCTATGGCGTACGGAAATCTAGTGCACCTTCAATTAGTTGCATAGGCAACACGGCCGTACATGAAGGACGAATAGTTGCATCAACGCGTTGTAGTCACGTTATAGTCGGTTTGGTTTTGAATTTTTGGGCATTTTTTGCGCTTACGTGTTTGCTGTGTGCTCCTCTGAATGCTGGTGTCTACGTCGCGGTTCCGATTTTTTTGCCCTAAGGGTAGTGCTCTTTGTCGATTTTTACACGGAAAAAATTAAATTGCTGATTTAACAATTAAATTGCAAAAAAAAAGTGTGACTGCAATGTTTCAATGTAGATTTTACAAGAGAAAAATGCTACTTCAACCGCTATTGTAAGCTAATTTAACCACGGAGGTGGCTAAAGTAGCATTTTTTTGTTGTAAAATCTGCAGTCACTTTTTTTTTAGTAATTGAATTGTCAAATCATGCTCCGTGTATACAGCTCCTTACCTTTGGAGACCGTATTTAGTTAAAATTGTAACTAAGGGAAATTTAAAGAGGCTTTGGAAATAATATCATGAAAAAGACAATTTTTGCCAACCTCGTGTAAATCAAGAGTAAATCAATACTTTAAGAACTGGAGTAGTATTACTTGCATGGTAATTACATAATAAGACTAAGTTGCTGAAATAAATTAATTAGTATCCAACCTAGTAAATAGAGAAATCTGGCAGCTACTTGAGGACTGACCGACATAACGGGTGCTGCTCTCTAGTGGGATGGGAGATAATTACAACTTGCTTACTCCATATTCTCTTACATCAAGTGTGGTATCACGCCCAATTGAAGGAAAATCTTGGATTTTCAGGTGTCTATTATATAAGTATTAACTCACATCATCACCTTCCGGCTAAAGTATTAATAGCGCCATGCGATGTTTCGACGGGAGCAAGGGGAGGGGGCCTATGGCCTTGTTCCTTGAACCTATTTTTTTACTTTTGGAGGGCAGATATAAAATATTATCAGGGAGGGACGTACGCAAAATAATGTAAATTTACCGTCACATTTTTTAATGAACCTCCCCCCCCCTCCTTAAAGAAATCCTAGCCACGCCACTGCCGCCGTCATTTTATTTTTTACAGAGGAATTGTTCAACGAAGCTGTCCGAAAATTTCTCTGAATTTTCTTTGAGCTACTGATAAAATTCAGTGGAATTTTCGAACAGATTCAACCAACAATTTCTCTGTAAAAAATAAAATGGCGGCGGAAATTTTGGAATGCCGCGTGGCGCTTGTAATACTTTGACCGGACGGTGAAGTTTGGATCGTGTTAAGCAGAAAGGAACCAAGCCACAGCACCCACATCAGCTATTGCCTTTAATAGGGCAATTTTATTTTTTACATGAAAACGGTTGCGCGGATTTTTGTGCCTATTTCAGTGAATTTATAACAGCATAAGAAATACGAAGCAAATCCCTTGAAAATTTCAAAAGAATCCGCACAGACGTTCTCTTGCCCACTTATAAATTTGGCAATAGCTGACGTGGCTTAGTTCCTTTCTGCTAAACACGGTCCGTTTATGAATGTTGTACTGCACCATATGCTTGCATCGTTGTAGCCATAGCGCACAATCTGAGCTCCAGAGTAGGATCATGGCGAGGTATCCCGCAAAAATGAAGGAAAATTTAAGCTTTTCGACTCCATTTAATTACTGACGTTCATAAATGTAGGAATGCTTGCGCCGCTGCATACAGAAACCAAAACGCAAATATTCGGCCGGGAAAATTAGCAAAAGAGAATAGATCTTCGTTGTTTTCCAAGAATCAGTTGCATCAAAATTCAAATCCATTACTTAAGGTGATTCGTCAAGCTAAAAAGAAGTGGTCGAACTGGCATGCGATTTATTGCAACTTTTGGGTAAAAAATCTCGGCAGATTTTGAAGTTTTAGTAAAACAAAGGACGATAGCCCCTGCGCAAGAGCCTAAAGAATCATTCTAAATCAAAAATTGGCAAAATTCAGAGAAGAATAAAGTGTGAAAAAAAATCTCGCATTCGATCAGCTATAGATTTTTGTACCGAGCGCGAGGTTTTTCCCCCCAAACACAATTCTGCTTTCATTTCTCTAAATTTTGCCGAGTTTTGGGTTTAGAATGGTTCTTTAGGCTTTTGCGCAGGGGCTATCGTTTTTTTTTTTTTTTTTTTTTTTTTTTTTGCTAAAAATTAAAATTCTGCCGAGATTTTTTACCTAATCGATGCGATAAATCGCATCCCAGTTAGACCACGTTACTTGAGCTTGACGAATCCCCTTAAGAACGGCTGTAAACTTCTCGGATTGGATGAAACGTTGAACAAAATCCAACGGCCGAAAACATGCATCTTACGAAAAAACTCAAAAACCGAGCTCTATTACATTCTCAGCTAAGGAGACTGGCACAGAAGCGTGGATTTTTCGTTGCTCTCCGACCACTTGATCTTGCATGGGAGACGTACTACAGGCCTCAGGAGCGGCTGTTCCTAGCGCCAAGGGGACGGTCTTCTCCAGACAAAGCCTACAAAGGGCCCGTTTAGAGGAGTCACCTAACGACCGCCCCCACCCAAGGACTTAAGCGACACGCGAAATCACCCACCATCGAGTCGCCCGGCATACAGCACCTTGCAGCGACTCTATTTTTAAAAGCGGGCTTTTAACTTTTTCAGTTCGAGAAATGTAAAATATACATTGGCGAGAAAATACCCTTAGAAATGAAAAACGAGAAAATCCGAATCATATTCTTAGCAAGAGCCGAGAAGACTCGCGTGGAAGCATTAAAATTCGTCGTTCACATACTCCAATCGGAATTGCCGCAAGCTTCACAATATCCGGAAAAACTACAGAAAATTCCGAGGATCAGTCTCATGGAGGGTATAGGTCACAATAAATCAATAGGAAACAAAAGAAAAGAGACAAGGTTTGCATTTCATTTGAATTTGGTTCTAAAGTGAACCAAATTCACTCACAGAAATAAGCCATGATTTAAACTAATCGCACAGAGCGGTCGGCCGGAAACGCATATTAGCGCCTACGAGACTGGGGGAATACTTCACGCATTGCGCATTCACCGCGGCATATTAGCGCCTACAAAATGCGCATTGCGCGTTCACTGTAGTGCGCGCTGTACGAGTAATCGTTGAAGTTTCGGGCTCCGTGATGTTCGCCGACAATCATGAGGCACAAATTACAAAAATGGGTCCAATATTTAGTGATAAGATGAGATGGTCCAATGGAGATGTTGCATGTGTGAGGAATTTGCGATTCGATTGTTGACTCTGATGTAAAAGTTCGCGAAAAACACGATGGTGCCACTGGTTTTCTCTGAATTCAACTCCCAAGCTCAAAAAAAGCTCTCAAGTTGAAGCCAAAATGGAGGGGATACCCCACGCTATCCTGAGAGTCCACCTCTACATCAAGACGAACTCTTCATGCAAAGATAGGGAGCAAATACATAGCAGCGATGCCGTGTTTTCAGTTTTAGAGTCCCAAATAAAGTGGCTGCCCTGTCAATGTATTTGCTCCCTATCTTTGCATGGAGAGTCTGTCTTGATGTACTCAGTGCTTCTCAGTCCGGTTCTCACTGGTTACGACAAAGAGTCACCCGAGAGCCGCGGTGCGGCGCACAGCCAGCACGAGACCTACAGTCGCGCACTGGCGCCTACAAACCCAACAGGAATACTTCACGCATTGCGCAATGCGTGAAGTATCCCTGTTAGGTTTGTAGGCGCCGCGCCAGTGCGCGTGTTGCGCTGTTCGCCCGCCGCGGGAGGGCGTACCTCAATGGAGATGTTGCATGTGTGAGGAATTTGCGATTTGACTATTGATTCTTATGTAAAAGTTCGCGAGAAACACGATGGTCCCGCTGATTTTCTCTGAAATGAACTCCCGCAAGCTCAAAAACGCTCTCAAAGTTGAGGCTGTGACGGAGAGGATATCCCACGCTATCCTCAGAGTCCACGTCTACATCAAGACAAACTCGCCATGCCAAGTAGGGAGAATATACATTAGCAGGGTTGCCGTGTTTTCAGTTTAAGAGTTCCCGAATAAAGTGGCAGCCCTGTCAATATATTTGCTCCAACGATTTGCTTCCTATCTTTGCATGGAGAGTCTGTCTTGATGTAGAGGTGAACTCTCAGGATAGCGTGGGATATCCCCTCCATTTTGGCCTCAACTTAAGAGCTTTTTTTGAGCTTGAGAGTTGATTTCAGAGAAAACCAGTGGGACCATCGTGTTTCTCGCGAACTTTTACATAAGAATCAACAGTCAAATCGCAAATTCTTCACACATGCAACATCTCCATTGGATTACATTTTGCAATAAGGAACTACTATCTCCAGCTCCTCCATAAAAGCACCTCTCTGCCCAAGGAAACCAATGGCATATATGGATTGCATTTTGCAAAAAGGAACCGAGAGCAATCCAATGTTGCCAAGATTATGCAACTTACATTCTTTGCAAAAGAATTACTGAACTCATGCAAAAAATAAAATTTACAAAGGTAATTTTTGTCTTGAATTATAGTTTATTAGGAGCAAAAATAAAACTTGCTTAAATGATCAGTTTATATTTGCTTTTGTTAATATACTTCAGGAATAGTTTTGGTTGAAATCCTTGATACCTCAATTTTTTAAAAAGAACTGCATCAATGCGCCTCATCCTCCAAACCCCTCCTCATAAAATGTTTCCCATTTGATGAAAATCTATTTATTGAGTGTATTCCGAGTAAGCGTTCAACTTCACGCTAATAACACTAATCCTTTTCTTTTACATTTCTTCTTTCTATATTCCTTCTCCCTTTTCTCTAATATTCTTCTTCTTCCTCATTTCTTTTTCTTATTTTTCTTCCTCTTCTCCTCATCATTTTCATTACCTTACCTCGGGCAAAACTAATGCCTTTCTTGCGGGCGACCAGTTGAAACAATACCTTCGATTGACACATATTAGATTATCACTAATGTGTTTTTCTGGGTATTTCTCTCCAAACAATAGACTCTTATCCACCAGAGAAGCGTGCCCATTTTTCCTCCTACCGCGTCCGCTATACTGGTAGCTCGCGTTTTCATTCGTGTTGCATTGCTTCAAGTTTTCGCACTGGATTCGAAGATTTTTTGACGCTCCAGAGCTAAAATGAGTTATCCGGTTTGTTTTCTTTTCTCGTGCAGCATAATTTATTCACTGGCACCAGCACAAGCAAATGTTTCTAAGGTACGCATTATTTGAGATAAAAATAGGTATGATCCTCCACGCGGGTTTAAGAATCAGACCTAGTCCACAAAAACTCAAAATTGAGTAGGTAATGGATACCTGCGGACTGATTATTGAAACTTATAGACAAATCCATAGACAAAGAAGACGTAGGGAGCATGGTGCTATCCTAATGGGTGAAATGGGTAGCTCATGTAGACTGAGGGAGAAAATGGACTGAGTATAGTCTCGTGGGTTGCCTTAAGTTAGTATATTACCTACCTCTTTTGTCCATTGCAACCATCCGCTTCCATCAATAGGATCCCTCCATGTCCCTTATGTCTTCTTTGTCTATAGCTTTGTCCATCAATTTCAATAGTCACCCCGCAGACTACTCAGAGAAGTTCTGCGACTACGTTTCAGCGCTAAAAAAATCGAATCAGTGAGAGCGAAAACACACCAACTCGGTAACTCAAAAATGCTCAACGTCATTGAAGACAGTCAATATTCCTGAAGGTCATTGAAGTTAGCGCATCTATTCCAATTTTGACCTTTAAAATTTCCTTAAGTATTTGTATTTCTGCACCAAAAATATTTTTCCTACACTAACTTCTGCGCCTACTGTGCAGCAGGTACTGTGTGCGTCTTGATAATTTCCATTTTTTCAAGTCGGTGTGTTTTCGTTCTCACTGATTCTCAATGATAAAGGTGTCACCGTCGGACAATCGAGAAGTCTTCCGTAAATGAAAATGTTGACGAAGTTTTTTAAGTTACATTTTCATATGATTTTCAGGACTCAGGAAAACCGAGGACTATTGAAGTAGATAATGCGGCGAGAGTGTTTCGCAAAGATGGGGAGCCATTCAAATACGTGGCAGGGGAATTGCACTATTTCCGGATCCCGCGGGCCTACTGGAAAGATCGCCTTCGGAAATGCAGATATCTCGGTCTCAACGCTGTGTCCACGTAAGTTCAAATCTCCAACCGTTGGAAAATTGAACAGGTTATTTGGACGTATTTATATCAAAGAGAACTATATCCATTGTAAAGTGAGTCCTGACATACATGCATTCTTGTGAATCTAAAAAAAAAAAATAAAAATAAACTGAAGTTATTAGTATGATCTTAAAATGTTAAAATTATCCTAATAACTTCACTATTATGCTTTTAGTAATTTAAGCCACTAAAACAAACCAACACAGTCATTAAAATAAGTATAGCTAATATTACGGTTTTTAAGTTAGTTTAGGTTATTGTAAAATGGCTTTTGTTCTACTTAACTGATACCATTTTCATAAAAGCTTTCATTTCTTTTAATACTATTCCCTTTTTCTGTTCTTTTTATTATCATAACTATGTGTTTTATAAATATTACTTTTTTTCGTACGTTTAAATTTTTTATAAATCATATATACCTTGCTATAGGTATTTGCTTGATTTTATTATTTGTCTTAATTACGTTTAGATTCATGACAGAACGGATTTAGTTCCTTTTGATTTAAATACGTTCTTTGACAAATATTTCAACAAGTTGCTCGACACCCAACGAGAAGGTAGGTCAACAGTTGACCCTGGTAAAAATTGGCGATAAGAGCTGCGTTTCAAAATACCATAGGAATTCTTATAGCCGGCTAAAGAAGGCTATAGAAAATCATATAGCTGGCTGTAGAATGCGGAGAAAATCATACGGCCGGGCTATACGAAGCGATAAACAATTATGCAGCCGGGCTATAGTTCCTATCGCCGGGCTTTACACTTTATCGCCTGGCTGTTGCTTTTTCGCCATCGATTATAAAAGGCTACAAGAAATTGTTTAGAAATTCATGTGCTTTGGAAATCATTAAGTTTGATACGGAACCACCTTAATATTTACAAAACACGCATTATATAATCCTTTAATACATTTTTTTTTTCATCAATTAAAATTAGAATAATCCATACAGGATGTGAAAACATTTCAAAATCATGAGTTGAGGAACGCTGACTCCGCCAGATTGAATATTAGAGCCTAACACAAAGCGGAGCGGCGACGCACTGGCGCCTACAAACCTAACAGGGATACTTCACGCATTGCGCAACGCGTGAAGTATCCCTGTTAGGTTTGTAGGCGCCGTTTCGAGCTGGCTGCCCGCCTGCCGCGCCGCAGCGTGCCACGGCGCTTGAAGCAACTATTTCACACCAGAGGTGTTGCACAGTATCATGCGAAACTGAAGGTGCTCTAATATATTAGGAATGGCAGGCATCCATCAAAAGTACGGAGCTTTTCTAGCAAAATGAATCAAGATACTACGGCCCAAAAAGAGAGCAGTAGTCCAAAAACTCACCAAGTCCTAGCATCCGTAATTTGTAACGTTTAGCATACACTTTATCGCCTGGCTGTTGCTTAATCGCCATCGGCTATAAAAGGCTATGAGGAATTGTGTAGCCGGCTATAGAAGCTATTGGAAATCTTACAGCCGGCTGTAAGATTGTCTTTATGAGCTATCGAAGCATATCATATGCAGTCTCTGCCTGTAGGTCTATGGTATTTTGGAACACAGATTCTACTGCCAATTTTTACCAGGGGAGTGATGGAGCCCCGGAAGGAAAAACTTCTACCAGTTCGCCGCACAGTGGATCGAGTCAATTAGAGAGGTCGGACATGAAATTTTTGACCGAAACTGCAAATTTTGATGTTTATTTCGTCACATGTTAAATTTTACGGGGAGCCTCTAGAAGAAAATTCCACGAGGAAACCAATGAAACCACTTTCAGAGCCTCAAAGTTCTGTATAAACGGAGTTATAAGCTTTTAAAGTTTCAAAAGTTTGTCAGACTTCTCCTATTGATTCGGCCCAGTGTGCGCCGGCAAGTACGAAACTGCCAAAGACCAAGTTTCGCGAAAACATACAAATACTTGATTTCCTCGACATTTCTCCGAACTATTCAAAAAAATCAACCGATGTGCTGTATAGGTACTATATCAACGGTGAGACTCCCTAACAACGTATCTCACTTTGCGACGTTGCGGCTTTCCTATCGTAGGTACCAATTTTTTTTAAACAGGAAGCTACCCAACGGCAATTCTCGAAAACTTGCGGGGTTTTCTTCTCTGTGCGAAGAAAACTCTTTGATCAATGGAGTATTTGCAAGCAAATTTTTTATTGCTTCATCTGGAAGTGCTTGAAGGGCTGATTTCGCAATCTTTTTTATAATTTTTATCTTAAATAGTAAATAGTATAAAAATAGATTCAAAAGTGAGGAAATGCACCGCCTAGTGACGTCATCTGGCGGCATTTCCCATTTAAACACACTCATTTTAGCAGATTGGATCATTTTGTCATATCTTCTCCAATAATTGTTCAATATATGAACCAAGGGTATCCTCGTGTTCAGTTCACTCAGTAGTTTCCACTTAGACAGGAAACTCATCAAATGTCAGACACCTGCAAATTCTCTAATCAAGAAGTGATATTGATTTGCTCTACTTGAAAACAATAAAATGGCAGCGGAGATTTTTAAGATGACAGTTACACGAAGAGGGTCGTAGAAATTGGGCAAGAAATAGAGACTTTGAAATTGTGTGCGCTTCCTGCTCGAAAGCGCACAGTGTTGCCATTTTTAGGAGTGCTATAACACTCGGGTGGCATGCGTGTTCCATGAGAATATTGAAAGACATTTGGATTACATTTTGCAATTTGGAACTATAATTTCTAGCCCGGTTTAAAAACAACGTATGTGCCATTAGTTTCTCCATGCACATGAGGGTTTTTCCAGAAGAGTCAGAATTTATAGTTCCAAATTGCAAAATGCAGTCCATTTGTGCCCTTACTCATGGTTTTCATTACGAGGAGGCGCCCTGTGCTGGGAGGAGTGACTCGGAACTTACCCCCTTTTTCCACTAAAGCAGATATTAACACGTCAAAAAAAGATGACTGAAAAAAATATAAAAATTATGATTATTCTTTCTAAAAGTCCTTTTCATTTCAAACCTCCAGGTATGTTGAATGGAGCTCCCATGAGCCTCAATCAAATGAATTTGATTTCACCGGCGAAAATGACTTAGTTTCATTTATCAAATTAGCCCAAGAGGAAAATTTATTGGTTCTGCTTCGCCCTGGACCATACATTTGCGCTGAAAGAACTCTGGTAAGATACTCATTTTTAACGAATCCACGTACATAGTTGCCAGATAGTGCTGAAAAAAAAGCAGCATTTCCCTCATATTTAAATCCATGTAAAATATCCACATTTAATTGCACAATCTGGCAACTTTGATCACTTAACGTGCTGGGGGAGAGAATAGTATGTGAGAAAACATGCTTTTCAACCTGTAGAGCAAAGCGAGGAACTATCCAATGTCGACGGCGAAATTCCTAAACCATATAACTCGTTTGCGGAGCTGAAAAATCTCCGCTCCCATTTCATTTTTTTGCAGGAGAACAAATCAACATCATTGCAGAAGCGGATCCTGCAATTTGGCAACACCGGTTTCCCTCCATGTAAACCTATGTTAAATAATCGATTCTTATCGGAGCGCCGAGCCCCACCAAGAATCGATACATTGCCATGGGTTTTAGTGGAGGAAAAACGATGTTGCCAATTCGCTGGATCCGCCAATGCATCGTTCCTTTAAGTTTTCTCACAATGTGCACGGAGAAGAAAAATCACGAAAGTTTTTAAGAATTGAGGTTGAGTCGTTCTCCATTTAAACGATAAAGTATGACAGGAAGTCTGCAACGTTGCAAACCATAAGATACGTGGTTTGGGAGTTTCACCATCGATAAGCATCAGTGGCGTGGGCGTGGCGTGCTTTGCGGATACTCCCATTTGAAGCCATGGTAAAGAATCGATCATTAAGGTGCTCGCTGCGAATACCTTGTTTATCGATCCTTTTCCATAGGTTTAAATGGCAGATCAATCGATATACCACAAATCACACCACGCCATTGATAAGCATTACACGGCTTCAAATGGGCGAGTAGCAATCTTCTACACTTTAAGCTCAGAGACCTCTTAAATTTGCATATCTGGTAACGCTTAATTTCATATTTGCGGCTATCGACAGGCAATCGTCTCTAAATGAGCCCGCTTTATTCAGACTTCGAAAATATGACCAGGGTTTTTTTTTTTACATTACGAATTCTCCCATATGAACAATGTAAATTTCTATTTTTTGTCATAGTTCGTCCGAGCGTTTTACTGGGCCGATTTCCATAATTTTTTCGGTTATCGACAGGTGATAGTCCCTACACGAGCCCGCTTTAATCAGATTTTAAAAATATCACCCAGGTTTTTTTATATAAAAGTAGACCAGAAAGCTTACGACAAAGCATAGGGGAGAATTTCACGACCTATACTTTTCATTATTACACTTCATCTAGCGTTGAGAGTTCACTTATTCCTACACACGACCAGTGTGTAATTTTAAGAGTCGAAAATTAAAAAAAAAAAAATTATACGATACACGAGTTTCTCCGCCAGGGAGCTCTCTCCGCAAGAAATCGTACCCCACCCGCCCGCGCCTGCCGGGAGAGCCGCGGAGTGCTGCCAGCGCAAAACTCGCACTGACGCCTACAAACCTAAGGGGCTACTTCACGCATTGCGCAGTGCTTGAAGTATCCCTTTAGGTTTGTAGGCGTCAGTGCGCGTTTTGAGCTAGCAGCACGCCGCACCGCAGCAGATGCACGACTTTGAAATTCTCATGAATTTATGTGTCCTCTCAGGGTGGTCTTCCTGCATGGATGTTGGCTGGGAATTCGGACATTCAGCTTCGCACCTCAGACCCTGGTGAGTATTTAGTGTAGGGTCATTATCAGTAAAGGTCATACGAGTATGGCTTGTCAATAAAACGCCAGTAACCCAAATACCCAAGTAGTGGTTTTTTTACTTTTTACTAATGGCGCTACAGCCCGGGGTGGGCTGTACTCCTACTCTGTCCATGGTATTTCCCTTCCATCTTATCACTTTCATAACTCTAAGATCTTTCTCTACCTCATCTTGCCATCTTAGTCCTCACCTTCCTCTCTTTCTCTTCGATAGAACTTTGGCTTTCATGATTCTCTTCGGCATTCTTTAGTACTTACTTCACCCAAGGAGTAGTGATCGCGATAAATAGCGATTTTATCGGTTGGTTATCGCGATTATATCGGTGGCAATATTCGAGATATTATCGCATTAAAAATTGCGATATATGGCGATTAAATCGCTACACATCGCAACATTTGGTTCGATAAAATCGTGATAAATTTTCGTCGATAAAGGTGCGATTTTATAGCTCGACAATTTATCGCGATATTTTCGAAATAAGAATCGCGATAAATGGCGATTTAATCTCGATTTTATCGAAGAAAATTGATCACGATGTTATCGAGCCAAAAATTGCGATGTGTAGCGATTTAATCGCCATCAATCGCAATTTTTAATGCGATAATATCTCGATATATTTCCACCGATTTAATCGCGATAACCAACCGATGATATCGCTATTTATCGCGATCACTGCTACTTGGGATACGCGGTCTGCGCGTTAAAAAAATAAGGGGGAAAAGAAACAAAAATTGCTGTTCTTTTAAGACTTCATTATTAAAGTGTTACCGTTTCAAAAAAAAAAAAAAATTACTCAAACTTTTCAAGAATGCAAGGTTTCAAATTTTTTAAGGGTGCATTCAAGATCGTTCTATATTTTAGGTAATAACTAATTTAAAAATTAAAACACTCAATTCGCGAGATTTGATCATATTCTCCGATGAATTCAAGTGTTATGAAAAAGGAAGTTACACGATCGGTAGCATTTATTGAAATGTGTGGCTTCATTGATGAGATTGAGGCCCTTGAAAAGAGTGGATTGGAAATTTGCAATACATACTAAACCTTCTCAAAAATTTTACTAACTTGTTGCCACCAATGCCACTTTGGAACACAATGAAAATAAAAAAAACAATCGATTCCGATCGTGATTTCAGGTAGGTATACTTCCTTAACAAAAACTTTACGAACATTAAAAACTAAATTTTTCATTTACTTCAAACGGAAATGTCGAATACCGATGAGATTTTTCTCGCTAAGCGATTTTGAAAAAGCGTAAACTTCGACTTCAATTCGAGGTGCCTCTTCTAGACTTCTTCGTTCTCTTTCTAGAAGAGCCTTAAAAAAATGGACTTTTTTTTGTCTCTTTTCGAGGGACATTTTCACTCTAGCCCTATGTCTTTAAATTCTCTCTGTCCGGGACATAGAGAATTTATAGACATAGGGCTAGAGTGAAAACTCATGATGATATTGTACAAGCCCCTCGTAAAAATTTGAGCTTCGGCGCAGGATGATTTTGGTGCTGCGGTATTGCAACTTGCAAGTTTTACATTTTTCAGCATACCAGAGGCGGATCCAGCAATTTGGCAACACCGAATTCCTCCATTTAAACCTATGCTAAATAATCTATTCTTGTCGGAGCACCCGGCCCCTCAAAGAATCGATACATTTTCATAGGTTTAAATGGAGGAAATCCGGTGTTGCCAAATTGCTGGATCCGCCAATGCAGCATATACATGTAAGTGTGCCAAAAACTGCGCACTACTGCGTCTTCAAAACAAGCTTTGAACTTGCAAAGTAAAAATATAGGCTTTCCACATGATGAGGTTTGACTTCAACCACGTTTTAATCAGTTGCTTGGGCAAGAAGTTTATAGAAATTGATAGACAAAGCGATAGAAATTAAAGACAAAGAAAACATGGAGGCATACTGAGTCATCCTGCGCTTCACTTCAAAAATCGCATTTCCTCCGGGTCGATTGTTGCATCGTTATCGAGTGAGATTGATCGATAACTCCCTATTGTAACAGTGCTATATATCAATCAAGGTCATTCGATATCGATACAACAATCGAGGCGCTGGAGACTTTAACGCAAGACAAAGAAAACAGGCGGCTTGGCCCATGGCGTGGTCGTCCTGGCCCATTGGTCGCTGGCCATCCGCACACAGCAGTGGGCTAAGTATTGGAATTAATAGACAAAACAATAGACCAAAAAGGTAAAGGGAAAATAAAACGATCCTATCAGTGGAAGTGGGTGGTTGCAATATACGAAGGAGGTAAGCAATACTGCCGTGCTAAGGAGGAACGCCGTATGAGCCTTCAGACGTTGCCAAGTTTCCTTCGAAAAAAGCCGAATTCACTGGGCAAATCACGAATATTATTTTCCAAAATTTTCAGACAATTTTGTACGCAATTTAATCTAAAATAATAGAAAATTTCGAGGGGAAACATGCATGAATGTTGTCAAAATACATGTTTTATCCAGGTAAATTTGGCAACTCTCGAATGTTGATACGGCGTTCTTCTTTAGCACGGCAGAATAGACTAACTAACGGAAACCCACGAAAGACCCTATAGTCAGTCCATCATTTCCCCCTTAATCTATAAGAACCTCCTGTTTCAACGAATAGAATCGCTCGAGTTACTCGTTACATTCTTTGTCCATATAGCTTTGCCTATAAACAAAGGCGGATCCAGACATTTGGCAACACCGGATTGCCTCCATTTAAACCTTTGCTAAATAATCGATTCTAATCGGAGCACTGGCCTCTCCAAAAATCGATACATTTCTATAGGTTCAAATGGAGAAAGGGCAATGTTGCCAAATGGCTGGATCCGCCTCTGCCTATAAATGTCAATAATCAGCCCGCTGGTTCCCGAAAAAATGAACACATTTTTGGCAGACTCTCCATCTTAATGATTATATCTTGTACTTATTGAATGATTGATACTAGCTGTAATTTTCTTTCAAACAGCTTATCAGAGTTTCGTAGACAGATGGTTCCAGATCCTATTCGAGAAAATTAAACCTTTACTCTACGGAAATGGAGGCCCTATCTTCATGGTCCAGGTAACTTCTGCTTAAACATTATGTACACTGAAAATTTAAAAGCGAGGGCATCATTTTATACCGATGCGTTCGATATTTTTTTTTTACCTCATACTTTTACCGTACACTATCACTGAGCTCTGCTTTGCGGTCTCCCGACGGCAGTGGCGCGGCGTGAATTGCGATATATAGATTGTTGTGCCATTTAAACCTATGTTAAAGAATCGATTATTAAGGTGTTCGCTGCGAACACCCTGTTTATCGATACTTTTCCATGGGTTTAAATGGCCGATCAATCGATATATCGCAAAGCACGCCTCGCCACTGCCCGAGAAATCATCGAAATAGAGTGGGCTTATGTATTGAGACCATGTCTTATCGAAAGCCGAAAGCGATTTTCCAAGCTATGGGAGGGGAAAACTAAAACAAGCTGGAAAGTTCTAATACTGTCGTATTAGAAAAGCGCTCAGGTGTTAGTAAATGTATTTAGTGAAGAAAGGACGTATAAACTCCGTCGACTTGGCTGGGAAATGGAAATAAAACATCAGCTGAGAGCAAACAAAGGTTACCAAGGAAACCGTAAACGCGTATTTTTGTTTCCCGAAAATGAGCTCACCGTTGAGCTCATCAGGCGCGTTTTTTTTAGGCTTCATTTGAGTTCAACGATCAATTTCGATAAGAATTACTCTACCGCTAAGAAATTTTCTTTTAGACAAACGATCGAAACTACCTGCGCATTACGTTAAAAGCATAAAATACAGTTTTCACAGCTTTATTTATTTTAAAAATGGACCCCCCCCCCCCCAAAAAGCCTACACATCGATGAGCTGGTGCGCCATTTAAACGCATTAGCACTAGTATACTAGTACTCAGAGGCAAGTCGAAATCAAAAAGCGCTGCCTTATTAATTATACTGCGCTTAAAATTAATGAAGTGTCCTCTGAATTACTGAAGAAATCAAGAATAATGATACTTTACATTGAAAAAGAAAACTTTTTCATTGGGAATGATTCACAAATAATATGCCCACGAGTATCGTGAACGGAGGTCGATAATAGTGATACTTTAGAATGAGAAAGAAAACAAGTAAGTCGCAGCAGAAAATTCGGCCTCGATGAACTCGGAAAACTAGCTAAATGGTTGCCAAGGTCGGCGAAAACCTGGCTAAATAATCGATTCTTGTCGGAGCACGGGACCCCTCCAAAAATCGATACATTTCCATTGCATTAAATGTAGGAAATCCGGTGTTGACAAATTGCTGAATCCGCCAGGGCATGGAAAGTGAGGGTGAAGAGATACCTCTCTATGTAATGAGAGAGGACAGTGGATTGAATAGGTCAGAGCATAGGCCAGGTCATAGGTCAAAAAGAGCTCTCAAAGTTGAGGGCGTGATGGAGGGGATATCCCACGCTATCCTGAGAGTTCACCTCTACATCAAGACAGACTCTCCATGCAAAGACGGGGAGCAAATACATTGACAGGGCTGCCACTTTATTTGGGAACTCCAAAAGTGAAAACACGGCAACCCTGCTAATGTATTTGCTCCCCAGTTTGCATGGAGAGTTTGTCTTGATGTAGACGTGGACCCTCAGGATAGCGTGGGATATCCCCTCCATTACAGCCTCAACTTTGAGAGCGTTTTTTTGAGCTTGCGGGATTTGATTTCAGAGAAAATCAGTGGCACCATCGTGTTTCTCGCGAACTTTTACATGAGAATCGATAGTCAAATCGCAAATTCCTCACACATGCAACATCTCCATTGAGATGCGCCCTCTCCTAACGGCGAAGGAGCAACGATGCGTTTGGAGACTTGAACGCTGAGTAAGAAAAGTAAACAAATGCGTAAAAACATCGTTTGCAGTCTTCACAAGGCACATATGGCACTTGACACCGGGCGAATCCTTTATTCTATCTTTCCCTCCTTCAGTCCCCGCCCAAAGCACCTCCTTTCTCCACTCCATTTGCCGTCCCGACCGTAACACAGTGCAAAAATATTGAGCTAATTTTACAAATGAAGAATTTGCACGCAAATTTTTTATTGCCGCATCTGAACGTGCTCAAAGAGCTGATTTCATAGTATTTTCCATAATTTTTCTCTGATATGGGAAACAGTATCAAAATGGATTTAAACATGAAAAAATGCACCGCCTAGTGACGTCATCTGGCGGCATTTTCCATTTAAACACATGTATTTTAGCAAATTAGATCATTCCGTCATATCTTCTCGAATAATTGTTCCATTCATGAATCAAGGGTCTCCCCTTGTCCAGTTCACTCATTGTTAGTTCCGTTTGACAGAACGCGCTATCCGGCATTCTAAATTCCTCAAAAGGAACTCAATTTGGCGCTTAGTTCCGTTTGACAGAAATACGTCCAATTCAAAATCTTCCGCGATTTTTGACCTAACCGATTCGATATATTGCATGCCAGTTCGACCATGTCACTTGAGCTTGACGAATCACCTTAAAAGTAATGGAACTTCACATCAACAACAGGTCGAGAACGAGTATGGGAATTATTTCCAGTGTGACGAGGGTCATTACCGGTGGCTGACAGAGAAGATGACAAGTTATGTGGGTAGAAATGCTATCTTGTACACGACGGATCCAGGAAGTAACACTTACAAGTGCGCGCCTCCTCCAGGCGTCCTGCCCACGATCGATTTTGGCGCTGGAGGTGAGTTCCTGACCCCCCCCCCCCCATTCGTACACATAGGCGAATCCAAGTGCCCCCCCCCCCCCGTTTTATCGAAAAAAAAAAAAGAAACAGAAAAGGAGAGGACAGAAAGGACCACTAGACAAGGTACGAATTTCAGCATTTTGATACATGTTTCATGACCAGAATTTCACGTAGAACACGATTCGTGCAACGAAAATTACTGAAACCAACTCCTAACGGAGATATTAACATTTTAATTTCACATTGGTTACGAAGAATTTGAACTGCCCACTCACAAGAAACTCAAAGCTCTACGTGAGTTAAATCGCGCACTACAACGGTTTCAGAAAGCTTCTCAATCGAGCAATGTTCATTTCCCACCATGTGTTGTTCAAACTATAAGCAATTTGCTTTAGCTGAGCCAAAGCGTCAAGATTGAGGTTGCCAGAGTTTTATATCGCAGAGACTGTCATGATAACGTTTAGCGAGCGATGTGAATCACGTAGAGCATTGAGTTTTCATGAGTGGATGGTTTGAATTCACGGATCAAGAATCATTAAATATCTTCGTAAGGAGCTAATTGTGGTAATTTTCATTGTGCGTGGCGTATTTTACGTAAAATTTTGGTTACGAAACATGTATCAGAATGCTGAAATTCGTGCCTCGTTCCAGTTTGGTAATTGGACCGAGTTTATCAGAAAGGAACCAGCCCACATCAGGTTGAAACTGAGAAAAACAGATTTGAGGGATTATTCCTCCATGAGTCTCATTACAGAAAATATACTCTAACCCGTCTTTTCATAAACTCATTTATTTTTTCGACTTTGGGTTTTGGGTGAGAGAAAATATACGCCTAGAGGGACTCAAATACATTCTTAACTCAATTTTTTCGAAAATGAGGGTTGATTCCTTTCTGATAAACTCGGTCCAATTATTCAACGACGAAATTGTCTCAAACTGTGTATCTATGGTGAAACTCCCAAACCACGTATCTCGATTTGCGATGCTGCAGACCTCCTGTCATACTTCATTTTTTGAAAGAAGCACTGCTCAACGTCAATTCTTAAGAACGTCCGGAAATGTTCTTCCTTGTGCGATGTAAATTCTGAAAAAAAATTTCAAGGAATGATGTTGATTTTATATCCTTCAAAAAAAAAAAAAAAAAAAAATGAGCAGAACTTTTAAAAAATCGCAAACGAGATGCGTGGTTTCGGAGTTCGATACAAGATGTATTAGAATTTCGAATATTTTTTGGAGAGGCCGCCTGGACCCCTCTCTGCCCCCTCAATTCAAATGTCTGGATCCTCCTGCGGTTGGACAGGATTCAATTAATTCAATGTAGATGTAAAATTATTACGTGAATCATTAAGTTGATCATTGAAACTGATAGACAATTCAATACCCTGGTAAAAATTGGCAGTAGAATCTGTGTTCCAAAATACCATAGACCTACAGCCGACTGTAAGATTTCTAATAGCTTCTATAGCCGGAAACACAATTTCTTATAGCCTTTTATAGCCGATGGCGATTAAGCAACAGCCTGGCGATAAAGTGTATGCGAAACGTTACTAACTACGGATGCTAGGACTAGTGAGTTTTTGGACTACTGCTCTCTTTTGGGCCGTACTTTTGATGGATGCCTGCCATTCCTAATGTATTAGAGCGCCTTCAGTTTCGTATGATACTGTGCAATACCTCTGGTGTAAAATAGTTGCTTCAAGCGCCGTGGCACACTGCGGCGCGGCAGGCGGGCAGCTAGCGCGAAACGCGCATTGGCGCCTACAAACCTAACAGGGATACTTCACGCATTGCGCAATGCGTGAAGTATCCCTGTTAGGTATTTAAGGATTTACAAATCACACGAATTTCTACACAATTTCTTATAGCCTTTTATAATCGATGGCAAAAAAGCAACAGCCGGGCGATAAAGTGTAAAGCCCGGCGATAAAGTGTAAAGCCCGGCGATAGGAACTATAGCCCGGCTGCATAATTTTTTATCGCTTCGTGTAGCCCGGCCGTGTAATTTTTTCCACTTTCTACAGCAAGCTATATGATTTTCTATCGCCTTCTTCAGTCGGCTATAAGAACTTCTACGGTATTTTGAAACGCAGCTCCTATCGCCAATTTTTACCAGGGTAGACCAAAAACAAAAAAAAAAAAACAAAAACAAAACAAACAAACAAACAAACAAACAAACAAACAATAAAAATAAATGATGAGAGTAAAATGAGAATAAGCCGACCCTCAACAAAAAATCCTAAAAAATACTGCTAAATCAGCTCTTTAAGCGCTTTCAGATGAAGCAATAAACAATTTGTATGCAAATTCTCTATCGCATGGTCTGTTTTTTGATGTTTCAAAAGCAGTCTCGTCGTCTCCGTACAACTTTGCAGTTTATTTGGCTTCTATTCCAGTTTAGGAATCTACAGCCATCTATAGACATGAATTTAACGTAGAGGTTATTTTCCTTTATTGTCAGTAGACATCAGAGGGATTTTAGCATATTCATGCTCCGGCTTTCAAATTTTCAGGGATTAAGGCCGAGTAGAATCTGTTTCTGCAGATCCACTCGTCAGTTCCGTGAAAATTTGTCGCCACCACCGGTATTCGAACCCGGGACCTATTGGCCTAGAGTCAGGCGCGCTGACCGCTAGGCCAACCTAGAGTCCCTTTATACTGAGAGTCAAGACAACACCCCTCATGGAGTCACAAACGGGAATAAAGATTACACAAATTGAACGTTTTTCGTAATCTTTGATCGGCTCATTCTTAAATTCCTTTCTCCGTTCCTTCCTCATTCCGTTTGTTCCTTGTCGAACCCGAAATTCCTCGGTCCATTCCAGATTATAATCTTTGCAATTGGTGAAAATGTAATCTTTATTCCCGTTTGTGACACTGTGAAGGCCTAAAATCCGGTTAACCAATCAGAAATAGATTCGCATTGTCTTGACTCTCGGTATAAAGGGACTCTAGGCCAACCTGGCCGGCAACCTTTAACCTTTCTGGCCAACTTTCCGCAGCTAACGTTGACGCTGTCTTCGATCAACTGAGCTACCGAAACAGAGGAGGACCCTCGGTCAACTCTGAGTTCTATTCCGGATGGTTGTCGCACTGGACGGGACCCCTCGAGGGGAAAGAAGCCGATGCAATCGTCGAAACTTTGACGGATATTCTCAATCGCAACGCCTCAGTCTGCCTTTACATGATCCACGGTGGAACTAATTTTGGCTTCACGTCAGGTTTGAACCCTCTAACAAACTTTTAATGGATGGCCAGAGACAAGAGACCTCTTGGATTTCATTTTGCAATTTGGACCTACAGATTCTAGCCCGATTTAAAAACAACGTATGTGCCATTAGTTTCCCTATGCACATAAGTGTTTTTTCAGATGAGCCAGAATTTATAGGTCCAAATTGCAAAATGCAGTCCTCTTGACCTCTTGGCGACAGGTGGAAGCTTTTACTCTCGGGGATTCAACAATTCCTTATGGACAATTGGACTGCATTTTGCAATTTGGAACTATAAATTCTGGCTCTTCTGGAAAAACACTCATGCGCATAGGGGAACTAATGGCACATACGTTGTTTTTGAACCGGGCTAGAATTTATATTTCCAAATTGCAAAATGTAGTCCAATTGTGAGGGAGCAACACTGCCGTCCTGAGGAGAAACGCCGTATGAACATCCGAGAGTTGCCAAATTTCCCCTCCGAAAATATTGATTCTTAAGACAAATAATGAATATTTCTACTTGAAATCTTCTGATACATCAGATCACGTTGCGAGGAAAATTCTCTGAAAAATTGGACGGAGAATTTTCACAAGTTTTCCGGTTTTAAAAAGTTTAAAATTCGTATTTTATAGAAAGACATTTGGCAACGCACAAAGGTTCATACGGCGTTTTTCCTGAGCACTGCAGAACAGTCATCACCTTCATTTCGCGGCTGTTGACCTGCTTACATGGTGGATGATGAGCTTCGGGTGACGTCATGAGCCAAGCAAGTTTCCCAAACTTCGGCTTGTTTGCAAAACGAAACTGCCAACACGTTGTTGAACGTTAACCAAGGGGGTAAGTCAACAGTAGAACGCTGAAGTCCCGAAAGTAAAAGCTACCACCACGGCCAAGATACAAGTGGAGGGTCTCTTGTCTCTGTGGATGGTAAGGCATAGGCGGATCCAGGGGGAGGGGGGGTTGGCGTAGGGGGCGTGAATCCCCTCCCCCGTTCGCCCGAAAAAAGGAGGAGGAAATAGGGAGGAAAGAATGATGGAGGGGACGGTGGAAAGATGAAGGAGGGGCGCTTGTATGGACACTGGAAAAAAAACTCCTATTGTGGAAGTCGTACTTACGGACTATATAGACATGCCGTCCGCGTTCCGAGCTCACAGGCCCAAAGTTCCGGGCGTATCACCCGGAGCGATCGAAGCTACAGCTCTAGCATCCCGAACTTTCGGCCTCTGAGCCCAGCACCGACGGCACGTCTGCATAGTCCGTAACTCCTTTTTTTTCGGTGGACGTATTTCTCGAGGGAATAAGATGAGGCGTGTTCTAGAAAGCTGCATATCGACGGTGAAACTAGACTACGTATCTCGTTTGCGGTGTTTAAAAATCTCCACTCACATTTTATTTTTTTGAAGGAGATCAAATCAATATCATTCCTTACAATTTACACAGATTTTTCTCCGCACAAAGAGGAAAAATCACGGAAGTTTTCACGAATTGACGTTGAGTAGTTTTCTATTTAAAAATAAAGTATGACAGGAAGTTCTGCGACGTCGCAAACCGAGATACGTGGTTTGGTCGTTTCACCGTTGATATGGAACAATATGAAAGTGGGCGTGATGCCCTTCGGGGAAATGGAAAAGCGGGATTTTACATTCCACCGAACGGAACTATGTGCCAACTGAATGCGGCACTCGTGAGCCATGGGCATCAGACAAGAGCGTTGTGGACAGGGCTCATGAGTTGAAGAGCACTCCCGTGCCCGCGTTCTTCCCGTCGCGTCGCACAGTGGATCGAATCAATTAGAGAGGTCGGACAAGAAATTTTTGACTAAAACTGCAAATTTTGATGTTCATTTCGTCAGATATTAAATTTCAAGGGTTGTTTTTAGAAAAGAATTTCACGAGGAAACCAATGCAGCCACTTTTAAAACCTCAAAGTTTGCATAAACGGAGTTATAAGCTTTTAAAGTTTCCAAATTTTGTCCGACCTCTCCTATTGACTCGACCCTCTGTGCGTCGTCGCGTCAGCATCGCCGCCTACGTCACTGGCGCTTTATGATTCCCATTCATTCTTATGACTCTCGACGAAAGAGCACACCCCTTTTAGTTCACATGTCTCTGGTTCTGTTTGGCAGAAATACGTCCATATTTGATAATTATTCGTGACGAAATCGACTCAAATTGCATATTAGATGCTTTAAAATTTCGAAAATTTTCGGAGGGCCGGACCTCCTGGTCTCCTTTTCTGGCCGCACCAGTGGCGTGGCGTGCTTTTCGATCTATCGATATTTCCCCATTGGAAGCTGTGGTAAATAATCGATTCTTAAGGTGTTCGCTGCGAACACCCTGTTCATCGATACTTTTCCATAGGTTTATATGGCAGATCAATCGCTATATCGCGAAGCATGCCACGCCACTGCCCCGCACCCCCCCCCCCCCCCCCCGTACGAAGTGTCTGGATCCGCCTAGAGCCCCTTTATACTGAGAGTCAAGACAATGCGAATCCATTTCTGATTGGTTAATCGGATTTTAGGCCTCCACAGTGTCACAAACGGGAATAAAGATTACATTTTCACCAATTGCAAAGATAATAATCTGGAATGGACCGAGGAATTTCGGGTTCGACAAGGAACAAACGGAATGAGAGAAGGAACGGAGAAAGGAATTTAAGAATGAGCCGATCAAAGATTACGAAAAACGTTCAATTTGTGTAATCTTTATTCCCGTTTGTGACTCCATGAGGGGTGTTGTCTTGACTCTCAGTATAAAGGGACTCTAGATCCGCCCATGTAGCAAGGAACCTCGTTTCCTTCCATTGAATGCGAGTGAAAATTAATGAATGTCATCAGTGAGGTGAAAAGTAGTCCTCAATTGCAAAATGTATAATCTAAATGATTCTAGGTGCAAATGCCGAGCCCTACAAAGCTGACATAACATCCTATGACTATGATGCGCCAATCAGTGAGGCAGGAGACCTTACGAGTAAATATTTTGCGATACGAAGCACCCTCAAAAAAGTAAGTGAACTGTTGAACCGGCAATTGAATCGTATCATGCGAAAACCGCTAAGTTCCTTTTTTTCAAATTTTGATATTTCTGGCTTACAATATTCTCGGAGATTCGATACACTGGTGATACAATGCGGTGAAAATGTTTGTTTTATATAGCTTTGAGCCCTTTTTCAGGAAGGGAGAGGGTGGTTTCGAATCCTAAGAAAACCGCTGATCTCCATCTTCCATTGAATGCCTTTCATCATCGGTGTATTGTATGATTTAAAATCATGATACAAATATATACCACCTTCTAATCCTCTGATGGAGACTTCAAGGTAGCTGTTGAGACTTGGCGACTCCTCATAAGCTGATCTTCCAAGTAAAAAGTTTGTGTGAAAATTATTAATAAAATGGAATTTTCTGCACCGTACGAACACTGGAAAAAAAACACAAAAAAACACATTGGATCTAGAGTCCAGACTCTTGAAAACATTGACAAGAAAAAATACTCTTGATTCGATCAGATTTCAGCTTGAATCAAAAGGAAATCCGCTCAAATTACGAGGCTTGGCTCTTGGTTTAAGCAAAAATCCGATTGAATCAAGAGTATTTTTTCTTGTCGATGTTTTCAAGAGTCTGGACTCTAGATCCAATGTGTTTTTTTTTCCAGTGAAGCAAATTCCCTCAAATTTTCAAGGATTCGCACAAACGTGTTTGTGTAAAAACTTAAATCGCCCAATTAAATTTGGCAATAACACACGCGCCTTGGATTCCATTCTGCTAAGCGTGGTCCATTTGGATCAGGATGTTTACTTTTTTATTTTATTAATTCGCTTAATTTTCGATTGTAAGTTCGCAGACTCTTATAAATTGAGCTTCAGTGGCGCAACGCACAGTACACCGATGGACTTCCCGAAAAAAGCTTACGGTTCCGTCAAGTTATCCGCAGTTGTATCAATTTTTAACGCACCCGAAATCTACGACGATGAGCCACTCTCCGAAAAAATCCCGCAGAGCTTTGAGACGTTGGAAGTATACTCAGGTTATGTGCTCTATGAAGCGTATATGCCAAAAAAAATTCCCGACTTCGCTACTCTGTCGATTTTAAAAGTTCGAGACCGAGCCACCGTTTATTTGGATGAGGTAAGCAAACAGAAAATCAGGGGTGGATCCAGCAATTTGGCAACAACGAATTTCCTCCATTTAATCCTATGTTAAATGGAGAAAAACAGTGTTGCCAATTTGCTGGATCCGCCAATGGAGAAAATGAGCGCCCGCGTTGAATAGGGAAAAAGCGTGGTCGACTGATCCTCTGCCGTGTTGAGGAAGAACGCCGTATGAACATTCGAGAGTTGCCAAATTTCCCTTGACAAGGCATGTATTCTTGACGACATGCACGCACATTTTCCTTTGAAATTTTCAGAAATTTTAGATTAAATTGCGTACAAAATAGTCCGAAATGTTTGGGGGTGAATATTCAAAATTTTTCCAGTAAATTCGGTTTTTATCGAAGGAAACTTGGCAACTGAGCTTCCCGCGCTTGCTCTCCAGTCAATCAGATACCCGACGACCACTTTCGAATTTTTTAATGCAAGCAATATTATCTGAAAAAATTGGAAGAAAACTGTTCATAAGTATACCAGGAAATTCGTGTTTTATAAATGGAAATTTTGCAACGCCTGAAGGCTCATACGGCGGTTTTTCTTAGCACGGCAGTACATCAGATGATACTTGCAGATACAAGATACTTGATATCTCAATCTATAAATTAGATGGTTAATATCTTGGACTAAAAATTAGGATTTTAATTTTTCAATCGTTTTTCTTCACTTTTTTACTTTTCTTTTTTTTTGCCGTGTGTTGTGATTAAAAATATATCTTAAATTTCAGGAACCAAGAGCTATTTTCAGTAGATCATCTGGACTGAATTCATTGTCTCTTTTGCAAAAAGATAGAGGGAAAAAATTGAGCATACTCGTCGAAAATCAAGGATACGTCAACTACGATCCGCATATGCAAGGCGACTTAAAGGTTAGTATAGATCACGCGTGTTTATGCTGTTGTCATGCATTTTAATATTATCATCCTTCAAAAAGCGATGTACTCCTTCCTGCGGAGGATTATCTAAAAAGAAAATAAAACGACAAACTAAATAAAATCATTTAAATTTGGTAAAAAGTTACAAATACCTCATATAACATGGTAAAATGGTTGAAAAGATAATCGAGCTAGGTACAAGTCAAAAATAAATTAAAGAAATAATATTTTAAACTACGTAGAGATGAGAAATACTACTTCGCTACTTTCACTTAACTTAGTTTGCTAATAGTTTTGTAGTTTTTTTTTTTTATAAATTTATGTTTTGTTTTTATAAAATGTTTCCACCTGTTGCACTGAGGAAGACCGCAGTGTTGGCGGTCGAAACGTTTGTTTCGTTTTGTTTCCTGTAAGTTCTTTAGTATTTCTCATCTCTAGGTAGTTTGAAATATTACTTGTTTGATTTATTTTTGGCTTGTGGCTCGATTATTTTTTCAATAATTTTACCATGTTTCATGAAAGCCAGCCAAATTGGCATTGAAATGTACCTCATATAACTATCACATTGCTCAAATATAGTGGTAGATGCTGAGTCAAAACTTCATGGACACTTTTTTCAAATATGAGGCATTAAAAAGTATATTTCAGATAAGTATTATAAAATACGTGCGTATAATTCGTTACGCTTGACTCGATGACAGTCGCGTGGCGTAAATGATCAATTATCGATATTTCCCCATTTAAATCCGTGGTAAAGAATCAATCATTAAGGTGTTTGCTGCAAACACCCTATTAATCGATCCTTTTCCGTGGGTTTAAATGGTAGATTAATCGATAAATCGCAAAGCACGCAACGCCACTGCTCGATGAATAGTTTTCGGTGTTAAGTCACAAAATTCAACCTCATTAGTATGGATACTTGCGCCTTACCGTGTTGAGGTTTCATTTTCTTTTTGAAATAGAGATATATATAAGAAAAAAAAAAGAAAAAAAAAATCCAAAGGTAAAATTTGACCCAACTAAGTAAACCGACGGTGCCCTTATATTTATATTATACAGCGTATTTATTTTTGGCTTCCTAGCTCGATCTTCAATTTACTGAAAAAAAATTTACATCGACTTGAGTTAGATGGTCCCGCACAGAAGTCGCTAGTTTTATCTTTAAGAATATTGCCCTTAGGGTCTCCTGTCGATTCCTTCGATGGACGGAAGACCACTTCTGGGATGGACCATGACCAAAATTAGTTTGCCGAACATAGAGCCGCTTCACGATATGATGACCGCCCCTATCAGCTCAATGGTAAAACTGCCGGCTTTCTACATGGCAGATTTCCAATTACCCCAGGAGACTGGAGATACGGCCCAACCTGCAGATACGTTCCTGGACCCTAGCGGGTGGGGCAAAGTAAGTATTACTCTTACGATTCCACAAGTCACTGGGCCACATCCCAAGTAGCACAGATTGCAATAAGTATAGCAATTGCATAGTAAAAATCGACGGTGAAAGTTGGCAATCACATAACTCGTCTGCGGTGTCTGAAAATCTCCGCCTCTACGTCATTTTTTAAAGGAGAACAAATTGATATTATTTCTTGAAGTTTTTGCAGAATTTTCTTCGCATTGAGAAGAAAAATCATGACAGTTTTAAAGAATTGCCGTTGAGTAGTTTTCCATTTAAAAAATAAAGTATGACAGGAAGTCTGCGACGTCGCAAACCGAGTTATGTGATTGCCGACTTTCACCGTCGAAATATTCCAATTCCACTGAGTGTTGTGTATGTTGCCTAGCTCCTATTTGAAGGGGCCCCATTTATTGAAACTAATTGCGGTAAAATTGAAATAAGTTGCAATTTTTCATTGTATTGCATATTGCCTATCTTTCTGACACATTAAACTCATTTTGTTGATCGTTCAAAATCGGCATAAAGCGACTAAACGATAAAAAAATATTGCAATTTTTTTTAAATCAAATTGCAATTTAATTTCAATATTTTCGTTGCACTGTGCTCCTTGAGCCCATGCATTTTCTGGGGCAGGGATATTCTTTGTGATACATGATGATAAAAAATAATGATAAAAGAGAACCGGAGACCAATGGAGCCACCCCCTAATAGCCTACTGCTGGCCACAGCGGGCTGATCATTGAAATTGATAGAAAAAGCAATAGAATGTTTCTCTCCCCCGTTTTTAAAAGCGCCTTCAAATAACGATTTTACTCCGCAACATACTGGAGCTTGCTTGTACGGCATGGAGTGCGCGCATTGAATTGAATTGACCAGCAAGAAACTAAGTTTTTGGGGGCACGAAGGAACTGCGGGCTTAATGGACAAAACAATAGACAAAGAAGAGAGAGGGATGATAGAGCGATTCTATTGACGAGAACGGGTGATTGTTGTAGACTGGACTAACTATAGTGTCTCTCGTGGGTTGTTTTTAGTTAGTCTATTACTTAACTTCTTTGTCTGTCGCATCCACTCACTGCCACCAATAGAATCACTCCGTATCTCTTTTGTCCTCTTTGTCTATAGCTTTGTCTATCAATTTCAACAATCGACCCACAGGTAGGAACTTCCTCTTTCGGAGCTTTCACCACTTGACCCTTGAAATCACCTTATTGTTGTCTCTAGACCCACATTTGCTTCATTCGTTTGGCAAATAAGACGAAACTTGGAGAACTTAGTGAGCACTTTCTAGCTCCTCAGGCGATAAGAAGGTGCGATAATCGGACCTGCAGGTCAATTATTGAAATTGATGGACAAAGCTCTAGAAAAAGAAGACAAAAGGGATATGAAGGGATCCTATTGGTGGAAGTAGGTGGTTACAATGAACAAAGGAGGTTGGTAACAGACTAACTATAGGCAACCCAAGAGAGACCCTATAGTTTGTCCATAATTTTCTCCCTTTGCGTAAAGGAACTACCCATTCTGGAAATGTTGAGTCTTCCAGAGTAAAAGTTGTCGCCTTTGCAGAGACGTTATGGGAGGGCCTTAATTACTCTCCGCGGGCTGATTATTGAACTGATAGACAAAGTTATAGGCAAAGAGGACAAGGGGAAAATGGAGCGATCCCATTGGTTGCAGCAGGTGGTTGTTGAAGACTCAGATGGAAAATGATGGACTAACTGTGGAGGTATTCGTGAAATAATGTTAGTCAGTACAGTGAACTAATTTCCTCTGTCCATTTCCGCCACCAGTTTCAACTACCGATGGACTCACTCCATCATTCCTTCGCCCTCTTTGTCTGTAGCTTTGTCCATCAACTTATACAGGGTTATTCAAAAGTCTCGCACCACTCGCCATAACTTTAGTTCTAATTAGGATACCTATCGACTTGCGAATTATGACGTTTTTCCCTATATCGAGGGGGGCAATTTTTTAGGCACTTTCCAGTTTTTGACTCCCTCTTGAAGAGGGGGAGTCAAAAACTTGGGGGGGAGGGTGAGGAGCAACTCAAAAATTTCAAATGACCACCACCCTCAGGGCCAGTGGTGCGTGACTTTTGAATAACCCTGTATAACCAGACCGCTGCGGTGAGTGGGAAATTTTAAAAATACCGGCAATTATTTAAAAACATCAGATAAAAAGATAAGGTACCACATTCTATTTCAAACGGAGGGATTATAAAACATGTAAAAAAAATGCGTATGATATGCTTCACGCAATGTTCACCCTTAAACGCATTTTTGGTTGAAGACGTTAATCGTTATCTATGTATCATCAGTGGCGTGGCGTGCTTTGCGATGTATCGATTGTAATGCCATTTAACCGATGGGAGAGGATCGATAAACAGGGTGTTCGTAGAGAACACCTTAATAGTCGATTCTTTACCATAGGTTTAAATGGCATGACAATCGATATATCGCAATTCACGCCACGCCACTTATGTATCTATATCGGCGGTGTAAATCCGCGACCACGTATCTCGGTTTGCGACGTGGCAGACTTCCGGAAATTGCATGTGTTCCATTGCAATAATACATTTTGCGATATCTGTTTTCAGGGCGTAGTATTTGTGAACGGCAGGAACATGGGTCGTTATTGGCCCAGTGTTGGACCCCAAGTGACTCTGTATATACCAGGTTGTTACTTGAAAGCTCATCCCGGGATCAACAAATTGGTCATCCTCGAGGAAGAAAAAGTTCCCGAAGTACTCGAGATGAGGTTCAGGGATAGACACAAATTAAATTCGACCCTAATTTATTAATGTATTTTTATAGATCGACGGTGCAAGTCGGCAATCACATAACTCGTTTGCGGTGTCTGAAAATCTCCGAAACTATGTTATTTTTTTAAAGGAGAACAAATGGACATGATTCCTTGAAGTTTTTGCAGAATTTTCCTCGCACATAGAAGAAAAATCACGGCAGTTTTAAAGAATTACCGTTGAGTAGTTTTCCGTTTAAAAAATAAAGTATGACAGGAAGTCTGCGACGTTGCAAACCGAGTTATGTGATTGCCGACTTTCACCGTCGATATGGGTCAGTTGTGCTGGTCACAGAATCGTGTTTTGATGCTCAATTCAGGTTAGCTAAAATAATATGATCCGCCCAAAAAGACACTTTCTTTAGAAATAAGGGTTTAGAAATAAAGATGAAGTAAATCCTGAACGAAATGTCGTTATGGATGGAGAACGGACATTATGTGAGGAAAGTTGCATAACTTTTTGAATGAAGCCGTATTGATCAGTTACTTTTACCTCGATCGAGGCGTTCGTTGGTAGTTCTCTTGATGGAAGATGCAGGTTCAGGGCCGGATTGAGGGGGTGGCCACATGGGCCACGGCCCATGGCGGAAAATTTTGCAATTTTTCAAATGTAGGTATCAAAAAAAAAAGTTCGGATTCAGAAAAAATTACAAACGAAAAATGACGACAAAATCTCTCATTTCCTGAGAGTTAAATAAAGTATAGTAATTTCTAATTTGTTCGTCTTTCGGTGATACAAGAGACAGCACCTTTTATTAGTCTGGTTGAGAGAGAAACTAAACACGCAATTTGGGCTGGAGCGGCGCGGCGCAGAGGACAATGATGACGAAGACTTGAGATGAAAAGAGAAGCCATCGGCGCGCCGGTCAGCAGGGAACACATATTAGCGCCTACAAGACACCATGAATACTTCACGCATTGCGTCAAACGTAGTGCGGTCAGCACCGGTTGGCGTGAAATGTATAGCGCCTACATGACTGCATGAATACTTCACGCATTGCGTCAAAAACACTGCGATCAGCAGCGGTCGCGTCGGCGTGAAACGCATACCTCCTACAAATATGTAGGGATACTTCACGCATTACGCCCAACACAGTGAGGTCGGCGCGGTGGCGGTTATTAAAATTAAATGCAAAGCCTTGTCTGCACAGAGCTTGGTTTACGGAACTTAACTCTCGTGCAAATTTTCGTGAATTTTTGCTGGTGTTGACAGGGCTTTCGCAAAACATGTGTCCAACACGAGCAAACGTGTTTCATGCACCCCCACTCCTCCATGGGGTTACATGGACTGAATTTTTAGCGTCAAAATCAATAGTACGCCGATCGGGTCGGAACCAAGTAATCTCGCTTGGAATTGACCCGCCGAGTGCGATTTTCCAGTCGGAATAGCTCCGCAAGTCCCTTGCTTCGAGCTAGCCGCTGAAAACGCTCCAGAGAAAGGGTCAAAAAGTGGTCAGAAAAGCTCGTTTTTGACCAGTTTTTGACTGTTTCTCGGCTCAGGAAGCCTCGCTGAGAGTCGGGACCGTGCGGAATCGATTCTACGCCTCCAACTACGTAGGATGCGACTGAAATCTCGAAATTTTTTTCTCAGTCCCAAATCGAGAAAAATCGACAGGGGTTACATGGACTAAATTTTTAGCGTCAAAATCGAAAGTTCGCCGATCGGGTCGAAACCAAGTAAGCTCGCTTGGAATTGACCCGCCGAGTGCGATTTTCCAGTCGGAATAGCTCCGCAAGTCCCTTGCTTCGAGCTAGCCGCTGAAAACGCTCCAGAGAAAGAGTCAAAAAGTGGTCAGAAAAGCTCGTTTTTGACCAGTTTTTGACTGTTTCTCGGCTCAGGAGCCTCGCCGAGAGTCGGGACCGTGCGGAATCGATTCTACGCCTCCAACTACGTAGGATGCGACTGAAATCTCGAAATTTTTTTCTCAGTCCCAAATCGAGAAAAATCGACAGGGGTTACATGGACTAAATTTTTAGCGTCAAAATCGAAAGTTCGCCGATCGGGTCGAAACCAAGTAAGCTCGCTTGGAATTGACCCGCCGAGTGCGATTTTCCAGTCGGAATAGCTCCGCAAGTCCCTTGCTTCGAGCTAGCCGCTGAAAACGCTCCAGAGAAAGAGTCAAAAAGTGGTCAGAAAAGCTCGTTTTTGACCAGTTTTTGACTGTTTCTCTGGCTCAGGGAGCCTCGCCGAGAGTCGGGACCGTGCGGAATCGATTCTACGCCTCCAACTACGTAGGATGCGACTGAAATCTCGAAATTTTTTTCTCAGTCCCAAATCGAGAAAAATCGACAGGGGTTACATGGACTAAATTTTTAGCGTCAAAATCGAAAGTTCGCCGATCGGGTCGAAACCAAGTAAGCTCGCTTGGAATTGACCCGCCGAGTGCGATTTTCCAGTCGGAATAGCTCCGCAAGTCCCTTGCTTCGAGCTAGCCGCTGAAAACGCTCCAGAGAAAGAGTCAAAAAGTGGTCAGAAAAGCTCGTTTTTGACCGGTTTTTGACTGTTTCTCGGCTCAGGGAGCTTTGCTGAGAGTCGGGACCGTGCGGAATCGATTCTACGCCTCCAACTACGTAGGATGCGACTAAAATCTCGAAATTTTTTTCTCAGTCCCAAATCGAGAAAAATCGACAGGGGTTACATGGACTAAATTTTTAGCGTCAAAATCTAAAGTTCGCAGATCTCGCCGAAACCAAGTAAGCTCGCTTGGAATTGACCCGCCGAGTGCGATTTTCTAGTCGGAATAGCTCCGCAAGTCCCTCGCTTAGAGCTAGCCGCTGAAAACGCTCCAGAGAAAGAGTCAAAAAGTGGTCAGAAAAGCTCGTTTTTGACCAGTTTTTGACTGTTTCTCGGCTCAGGGAGCTTCGCCGAGAGTCGGGACCGTGCGCAATTGATTCTACGCCTCAAACTGCGTAGGATGCGACTAAAATCTCGAAATTTTTTTCTCAGTCCCAAATCGAGAAAAATCGACAGGGGTTACATGGACTAAATTTTTAGCGTCAAAATGGAATTTTCGCCGATAGGGTCGGAACCAAGTAAGCTCGCTTGGAATTGACCCGCCGAGTGCGATTTTCCAGTCGGAATAGCTCCGCAAGTCCCTTGCTTAGAGCTAGCCGCTGAAAACGCTCCGAGAGAAAGAGTCAAAAAGTGGTCAGAAAAGCTCGTTTTTGACCAGTTTTTTACTGTTTCTCGGCTCAGGAAGCCTCGCCGAGAGTCGGGACCGTGCGGAATCGATTCTGCGCCTCCAACTACGTAGGATGCGACTGAAATCTCGAAATTTTTTTCTCAGTCCAAAATCGAAAAAAATTGACAGGGATAACATGGACTAAATTTTTACCGTCAAAATCGATAGTTCGCCGATCGGGTCGGAACCAAGTAATCTCGCTTGGAATTGACCCGCCGAGTGCGATTTTCCGAGTCGGAATAGCTCCGCAAGTCCCTTGCTTCGAGCTAGCCGCTGAAAACGCTCCAGAGAAAGAGTCAAAAAGTGGTCAGAAAAGCTCGTTTTTGACCAGTTTTTTACTGTTTCTCGGCTCAGGAAGCCTCGCCGAGAGTCGGGACCGTGCGGAATCGATTCTACGCCTCCAACTACGTAGGATGCGACTGAAATCTCGAAATTTTTTTCTCAGTCCCAAATCGAAAAAATCGACAGGGGTTACATGGACTAAATTTTTAGCGTCAAAATCGATAGTTCGCCGATCGGGTCGGAACCAAGTAATCTCGCTTGGAATTGACCCGCCGAGTGCGATTTTCCAGTCGGAATAGCTCCGCAAGTCCCTTGCTTCGAGCTAGCCGCTGAAAACGCTCCAGAGAAAGAGTCAAAAAGTGGTCAGAAAAGCTCGTTTTTGACCAGTTTTTTACTGTTTCTCTGGCTCAGGAAGCCTCGCCGAGAGTCGGGACCGTGCGGAATCGATTCTACGCCTCCAACTACGTGTGATGCGACTGAAATCTCGAAATTTTTTTCTCAGTCCCAAATCGAAAAAATCGACAGGGGTTACATGGACTAAATTTTTAGCGTCAAAATCGATAGTACGCCGATCGGGCGTTTTATGTTCACAAGTAGCGTACCCTGTTGGAGAACTGGTAAATTGCTCTCGCACACAAAACGCCGAGAGTCGGGACCGTGCTGAATCGTTTCTACGCTTCCAGCATCGTAGGATGCAAGTGAAATCTCGAATATTTTTCTCCGTCCCAAATCGAGAAAAGTCGACACGGATAACATGGACTGGATTTTTCGGGTCAAAGATGAAATTTCGCCAATAGGGTCGGAACCAAGTAAGCTCGCTTGGAATTGACCCTTGGCCGCTTTCTGTATGGAATGTGACGTTTTTTTCCAAACACTATTCTGTTTTCATTTCTCTTTATTTTGCCGATTTTTGTTTTCAGAATGATTCTTAAGACTCATGCGCAGGGGCTATCGTCCTTTTTTTTGCTGAAAATTTAAAATCTGCCGAGATTTTTTATCTAAAAGATTAAAAAAAAGCGACAAAAATGTATCCAAAAATGGTTTGCAGGGGGCGCGTCTATGGTACGGGTACACGTAAAATTCGAAAAATCAAAATCTTGACTGATCTTTTTTTCGAAATACGCAATTTGAGATTTTCATAGTAAATGCAACTTTTCCACTGATTTTGTTCCGATTTTTTATTTATGTGTACATTGAATCGGTGTTGATCGGTTAACGTTTTCATTTTTCGTTCGATTCATGTCGATCTTACATACCCTCTCGTTACACGCACACTTCCTTTCATACCCTTTTTTTTTTAACTGAAAAATTCGTCTCCAGCTGCGTCTGCGGCAATTGTTGTTACGAATATGTTTTGCGTGCTGGTTTCATGTCATTACATACACGAATCTCTGAAGGCGTTTTATGTGCGAGAGCAATTCGCCTTCAGCTGCGTCTGCAGCAATTGTTGTTACGAATATGTTGTGCGTGCTGGTTTCAGGTCATTACATACTCGACTCTCTGAAGGCGTTTTATGTTCGCAAGTAGCGTACCCTGTTGGAGAACTGGCAAATTGCTCTCGCACACAAAACGCCTTCAAAGAGTCGAGTATGTAACTACCTGAAACCAGCACGCACCGCATACTCGTAACAACAATTGCCGCAGACGCAGAAGAAGGCGAATTTTTTGGTTAAAAAAAAGAGTATGAAAGGAAGTGTGCGTGTAAAGAGAGGGCATGTATTCGATCGACTTGATTCGAACAAAAAATAAAAACGTGAACCGTACACGAATCTCTGAAGGCGTTTTATGTGCGAGAGCAATTCGCGTTCAGCTGCGTCTGCACGCTCCATAGAAAGAGGAAAAAAGTGGTCAGAAAAGCTCCTTTTTTACCAGTTTTTTACTGTTTCTCGGCTCAGGAAGCCTCGCCGAGAGTCGGGACCGTGCGGAATCGATTCTACGCCTCCAACTACGTAAGATGCGACTGAAATCTCGAAATTTTTTTCTCAGTCCAAAATCGAAAAAAATCGACAGGGGTTACATGGACTAAATTTTTAGCGTCAAAATCGATAGTTCGCCGATCGGGTCGGAACCAAGTAATCTCGCTTGGAATTGACCCGCCGAGTGCGATTTTCCAGTCGGAATAGCTCCGCAAGTCCCTTGCTTCGAGCTAGCCGCTGAAAACGCTCCAGAGAAAGAGTCAAAAAGTGGTCAGAAAAGCTCGTTTCTGACCAGTTTTTTACTGTTTCTCGGCTCAGGAAGCCTCGCCGAGAGTCGGGACCGTGCGGAATCGATTCTACGCCTCCAACTACGTAGGATGCGACTGAAATCTCGAAATTTTTTTCTCAGTCCAAAATCGAAAAAAATCGACAGGGGTTACATGGACTAAATTTTTAGCGTCAAAATCGATAGTTCGCCGATCGGGTCGGAACCAAGTAATCTCGCTTGGAATTGACCCGCCGAGTGCGATTTTCCGGTCGGAATAGCTCCGCAAGTCCCTTGCTTCGAGCTAGCCGCTGAAAACGCTCCAGAGAAAGAGTCAAAAAGTGGTCAGAAAAGCTCGTATTTGACCAGTTTTTTACTGTTTCTCGGCTCAGGAAGCCTCGCCGAGAGTCGGGACCGTGCGGAATCGATTACTACGCCTCCAACTACGTAAGATGCGACTGAAATCTCGAAATTTTTTTCTCAGTCCGAAATCGAAAAAAATCGATAGGTGTTACATGGACTAAATTTTTAGCATCAAAATCGATAGTTCGCCGATCGGGTCGGAACCAAGTAATCTCGCTTGGAATTGACCCGCCGAGTGCGATTTTCCGGTCGGAATAGCTCCGCAAGTCCCTTGCTTTGAGCTAGCCGCTGAAAACGCTCCAGAGAAAGAGTCAAAAAGTGGTCAGAAAAGCTCGTTTCTGACCGGTTTTTTACTGTTTCTCGGCTCAGGAAGCCTCGCCGAGAGTCGGGACCGTGCGGAATCGATTCTACGCCTCCAACTACGTGTGATGCGACTGAAATCTCGAAATTTTTTTCTCAGTCCAAAATCGAAAAAAATCGACAGGGGTTACATGGACTAAATTTTTAGCGTCAAAATCGATAGTACGCCGATCGGGCGTTTTATGTTCGCAAGTAGCGTACCCTGTTGGAGAACTGGTAAATTGCTCTCGCACACAAAACGCCGAGAGTCGGGACCGTGCTGAATCGTTTCTACGCTTCCAGCATCGTAGGATGCAAGTGAAATCTCGAATATTTTTCTCCGTCCCAAATCGAGAAAAGTCGACACGGATAACATGGACTGGATTTTTCGGGTCAAAGATGAAATTTCGCCAATAGGGTCGGAACCAAGTAAGCTCGCTTGGAATTGACCCTTGGCCGCTTTCTGTATGGAATGTGACGTTTTTTTCCAAACACTATTCTGTTTTCATTTCTCTTTATTTTGCCGATTTTTGTTTTCAGAATGATTCTTAAGACTCATGCGCAGGGGCTATCGTCCTTTTTTTTGCTGAAAATTTAAAATCTGCCGAGATTTTTTATCTAAAAGATTAAAAAAAAGCGACAAAAATGTATCCAAAAATGGTTTGCAGGGGGCGCGTCTATGGTACGGGTACACGTAAAATTCGAAAAATCAAAATCTTGACTGATCTTTTTTTCGAAATACGCAATTTGAGATTTTCATAGTAAATGCAACTTTTCCACTGATTTTGTTCCGATTTTTTATTTATGTGTACATTGAATCGGTGTTGATCGGTTAACGTTTTCATTTTTCGTTCGATTCATGTCGATCTTACATACCCTCTCGTTACACGCACACTTCCTTTCATACCCTTTTTTTTAACTGAAAAATTCGTCTCCAGCTGCGTCTGCGGCAATTGTTGTTACGAATATGTTTTGCGTGCTGGTTTCATGTCATTACATACACGAATCTCTGAAGGCGTTTTATGTGCGAGAGCAATTCGCCTTCAGCTGCGTCTGCAGCAATTGTTGTTACGAATATGTTGTGCGTGCTGGTTTCAGGTCATTACATACTCGACTCTCTGAAGGCGTTTTATGTTCGCAAGTAGCGTACCCTGTTGGAGAACTGGCAAATTGCTCACGCACACAAAACGCCTTCAAAGAGTCGAGTATGTAACTACCTGAAACCAGCACGCACCGCATACTCGTAACAACAATTGCCGCAGACGCAGAAGAAGGCGAATTTTTTGGTTAAAAAAAAGAGTATGAAAGGAAGTGTGCGTGTAAAGAGAGGGCATGTATTCGATCGACTTGATTCGAACAAAAAATAAAAACGTGAACCGTACACGAATCTCTGAAGGCGTTTTATGTGCGAGAGCAATTCGCGTTCAGCTGCGTCTGCACGCTCCATAGAAAGAGGAAAAAAGTGGTCAGAAAAGCTCCTTTTTTACCAGTTTTTTACTGTTTCTCGGCTCAGGAAGCCTCGCCGAGAGTCGGGACCGTGCGGAATCGATTCTACGCCTCCAACTACGTAAGATGCGACTGAAATCTCGAAATTTTTTTCTCAGTCCAAAATCGAAAAAAATCGACAGGGGTTACATGGACTAAATTTTTAGCGTCAAAATCGATAGTTCGCCGATCGGGTCGGAACCAAGTAATCTCGCTTGGAATTGACCCGCCGAGTGCGATTTTCCAGTCGGAATAGCTCCGCAAGTCCCTTGCTTCGAGCTAGCCGCTGAAAACGCTCCAGAGAAAGAGTCAAAAAGTGGTCAGAAAAGCTCGTTTCTGACCAGTTTTTTACTGTTTCTCGGCTCAGGAAGCCTCGCCGAGAGTCGGGACCGTGCGGAATCGATTCTACGCCTCCAACTACGTAAGATGCGACTGAAATCTCGAAATTTTTTTCTCAGTCCAAAATCGAAAAAAATCGACAGGGGTTACATGGACTAAATTTTTAGCGTCAAAATCGATAGTTCGCCGATAGGGTCGGAACCAAGTAAGCTCGCTTGGAATTGACCCTTGACCGATTTCTGTATCGAATATGAGGTTTTTTTCCAAACACTATTTTGCTTTCATTCACAGTCCCTTGAGGTTAAACTCGAGGAAGTTGTGAAGGCAATCAAGGAATTAAAGAATGTTAAAGCTCCAGGAGCTGGAGATATACCATCACAGTTGATGAAATGCGGAACGGGAAAGGTATTTCAGCTTCTAAGGGACTTGTTTGATCGTTGCATTAAGGGCGAGGAAGTACCGAAGGAGTGGAAAGAATCCTGGATTTCAGCTAAGCACAAAAAAGGAAAGAAGGATGACTGCGAAAACTACAGGGGGCTCTCTGTCGTAGGGACAGTTAGTAAAATTTACGGGAAAATTTTAAAAGCTAAAATCGAAGAAGAGTGGGCTCCATATGAAGCGGAGGAGCAAGCAGGATTCAGGGCCGGTAGGTCAACTGTCGACCATTTATTCTGTATCACACAACTGGTTGAGAAAAAAATGGCCGTAGGACAGGAGCTCCATCTAGTTTTCGTTGATCTTCAGAAAGCGTATGATAGCGTTCCACTAGTGAAACTCTGGGAAGCCCTGAAAAAATCGAATTTTAGTGATGGACTTGTGAATGCGATTAAGAAATATTACTGTGGAAGTTTTACTAGAATTAAATGTCAAGGGAGGTTATCTGGTGGTTTTTATGTTTCTAAAGGTTTAAAACAAGGATGTTGTCTGTCACCTACATTATTTAAGATCTTTCTAGAACATGTTTTAAAAGAGTGGAAAAAGAAGTGCTCTGGCATGGGCGTTCCCCTAAATGATACGGACACATTGTATACTCTATGTTTTGCTGATGACCAGGTGGTGATCGCGCAGGATGCGGATGACGCTGAATATATGACTCGGAAATTAGTGCTAGAATATCGAAGGTGGGGCCTAGAGGTCAGTGTCAAGAAAACGGAAAAGTTGACGATTGGAGGGGATCAGCAAGACATAGAGCTGGAAGATGGACAGTGTATTAAAAGCTGCGAGCATTACAAATATTTAGGAGTTCGAGTATCCCAGGATGGAAAGATGGACCAAGCCATAAAAGATCGAAACCTGCAGGGAAGGAAAGCTATTGCTATGTTAAATAGGATTCTTTGGGATCAAAGTATCTCTAAAGAAAAAAAGAGAATGATTTATAACACCATAATCAAAAGCATTCTGACCTACGGCAGTGAAGTGTGGCCCATGAAAGAGCGTACCAAAAAGATTCTTAAGGCAACTGAGATGGATTTCTGGCGAAGATCAGCCGGAATCTCGAGGAGAGATCACGTAAGGAACGAAAGAGTCCGTGAGATCATGAACGCCGAGCAGAACATCGTGCATGAAATTATGACCAAACAGCTTGTCTGGTATGGTCATGTTCAACGAATGGCGGATGATAGGTTGCCTAAGAAGGTGCTAGATTGGGTTCCTCCTGGGAGAAGGCGTAGGGGACGCCCAGCAAAATCGTGGATTGGTGGCATTCAAGATGAAATCACAAGATGCCATCTACCAGATGACCTCTGGATCGATAGGCAAGGATGGCGATTAGGTGTCGCAGAGCGCCCGAGCGCGCTGTAAAGCGACTGGAATGTATGTATGTATTTTGCTTTCATTTCTCTTAATTTTGCCGATTTTTGGGTTTAGAATGATTCTTTAGACTCATGCGCAGGGGCTATCGTCCTTTTTTTTGCTGAAAATTCAAATCTGCCGAGATTTTTTATCTAAAAGATTAAAAAAAAGCGACAAAAATGTATCCAAAAATGGTTTGCAGGGGGCGAGTCTATGGTACGTGTACACGTAAAATTGCGAAAAATCAAAATCTTGACTGATCCTTTTTTCGAAATACGCAATTTGAGATTTTCATAGTAAATGCAACTTTTCCACTGATTTTGATCCGATTTTTTATTTATTTGTACATTGAATCGGTGTTGATCGGTTAACGTTTTCATTTTTCGTTCGATTCATGTCGATCATACATACCCTCTCGTTACACGCACACTTCCTTTCATACCCTTTTTTTTTTAACTGAAAAATTCGTCTTCAGCTGCGTCTGCGGCAATTGTTGTTACGAATATGTTGTGCGTGCTGGTTTCAGGTCATTACATACACGAATCTCTGAAGGCGTTTTATGTGCGAGAGCAATTCGCCTTCAGCTGCGTCTGCAGCAATTGTTGTTACGAATATGTTGTGCGTGCTGGTTTCAGGTCATTACATACTCGACTCTCTGAAGGCGTTTTATGTGCGCAAGTGGCGCACCCTGTTGGAGAACTGGCGAATTGCTCTCGCACACAAAACGCCTTCAAAGAGTCGAGTATGTAACTACCTGAAACCAGCACGCACCGCATACTCGTAACAACAATTGCCGCAGACGCAGCAGAAGGCGAATTTTTCGGTTAAAAAAAAGAGTATGAAAGGAAGTGTGCGTGTAAAGAGAGGGCATGTATTCGATCGACTTGATTCGAACAAAAAATAAAAACGTGAACCGATCAACACCGATTCAATGTACAAATAAATAAAAAGTGGATCAAGATCAGTAGAAAAGTTGCATTTACTATGAAAATTTCAAAGCGCGTATTTCGAAAATAGCACTAGCCAAGACCCGCTGAGTGCGATTTTCGAGTCCGGGAAGGTCCGGGAGTCCCTCGCTTCGAGTTATCCTCTGAAAACGCTCCATAGAAAGAGGCGAAAAGTGGTCAGAAAAGCTCCTTTCTTACCAGTTTCTGACTGTTTCTCGGCTCAGGATGCCTTGCCGATTTTCGGGATTGTGCCGAATCGATTCTATGCCTCCAACTACGATAGATCCGACTCAAATCTCGAAATTTTTTTAACAGTCCGAAATCGATGAAAAATCGACAGGGATAACATGGTCTACATTTTTCGGGTCAAAATCGAAAGTTCGCCGATCGAGCCGAGACCAAGCTAGTCCGCTTGCAAGTGACCCGCTGAGTGCGATTTTCCAGTCGGAAAAGCTCCGCGAGTCCCTTGCTTCTAGTTATCCTCTGAAAACGCTCCATGAGAAAGAGGCAAAAACAGTCGGTCAGAAACAAGCTCCTTTACGCTGACGTTTTCCTCGGAGCTCGCGATCGCCCGCGCGAAGTTCGAAGTCTGACCTTTGACTGTTTCTCGGCTCAGGAAGCCTCGCCGAGAGTCGGGACCGTGCGGAATCGATTCTACGCCTCCAACTACGTAGGATGCGACTGAAATCTCGAAATTTTTTTCTCAGTCCAAAATCGAGAAAAATCGACAGGGGTTACATGGACTAAATTTTTAGCGTCAAAATCGATAGTTCGCCGATCGGGTCGGAACCAAGTAAGCTCGCTTGGAATTGACCCGCTGAGTGCGATTTTCCAGTCGGAATAGCTCCGCAAGTCCCTTGCTTCGAGCTATCCGCTGAAAACGCTCCAGAGAAACAGGCAAAAAGTGGTCAGAAAAGCTCGTTTTTGACCAGTTTTTGACTGTTTCTCGGCTCAGGAAGCCTCGCCGAGAGTCGGGACCGTGCGGAATCGATTCTACGCCTCCAACTACGTAGGATGCGACTGAAATCTCGAAATTTTTTTCTCAGTCCAAAATCGAGAAAAATCGACAGGGGTTACGTGGACTAAATTATTAGCGTCAAAATCGAGTTATCCGCGGAAAACGCTGCCGAGAAACACTCAAAAAGTGGTCAGAAACACTCGTTTTTGACCCTTTCTCGGCTCAGGAAGCCTCGTCGAGAGTCGGGACCGCGAGCCAAAACCAAGCTAGTCCGCTTGGAAATAACCCGCTGTGTCCGATTTTCTGGTCGGAAAAGCTCCACAAGTCCGCTGGACCGCGCTACCGACGAAAAACGCACTCTTTCAACAGGTGAAAATGAATGATGCAGAAGGTTCTTACATCTTAGAGTATTAGTATTTTAGATCTTTTAGACCTTCATATCGGTGGAAGTGAATTTCAAGATCTACCTACTGAAGATTAAATGACCTCCTCCTGATCTTTGCTTTCGTGGTACTTAATCGTACTTAACTGGTAGTGAAAATTAATGGTGCTAAAGGTTCTATGATCTTACAGTATTAGGATCTTTGATCTTAGACCTTAGTATCAGTGGAAGTGAATTTTAATATCTACCGAAGATGAAATGACCTCCTCCTGATCTTTGCTTCTCTAGTACTTAATTGTTCTAACTTCTCTGGTACTTAAATCGCAAAACTTTGGAAGGAAAGAAAATTGTATAGAAGGTGCAGTGACACAAATTCAGGCAATGATTATATTTTTCTGAAAAGTAGTAGAAAAATGTAGATTGAAAAAATTAGAAAGACTCTTTATACGCAGGTATGTAATTTTTATTAGTAACGAGGAAAAAGAATAATACATCATTACAAATTACAGAAAGTGCTTTGATTTTCAGAAACTGGTATAGGTACTAAATACTCCACTCCAATAGACCACTAAACAAGGTTAGAATTGAAGCATTAGTACTATAAAAATTTTTTTTTCATTAAAATTTCACGTAAAACACTATATGTACATGGAAAATTACTGAAAGTCACTCCTAACCAAGATATTAACGTTTTTTTATGCATAAATTCAAACTTTCCGCTCATTAAAAAAACAAAGGTCTCCTTGAGTTAAATTTCACACTAAATGTTACCGTGACAGTCTCTGGGATATAAAAATACGAAAACCTCTAACTTGACGCTAAAGCTCTGCTAGAGCAAGTTATTTACACTTCGAACAATACAGAGTAGGGAAAGAACAATGCTGAAATGAGAAAATTGCCAAAATCGTTGTCATGCGCGATTTGATCCAAGTAAAATCTCGTTTTTCTAGTGAGAAGGAAATTCAAATTTTTCGTGACTGATGCAAATAAAAACGTTATTATTTTGGTTTTGAGTTAGTATCAGCTATTTTTGTTGCGCAACATTGTGTTTTACATGAAATTTTGAAGAGGACAGATGTACCCAAAATGGTAAAATTTGTACCTTGTCTAGTGATTCATTATATAAATCGTCACTTATCAGATAAGATTATTGGTAAACCTTCCGTCAAATTTAGAAAATTATGTTTATACTAAGTCGAGGGTCAAGATACACTTTGATGTATTTATTTTCCATTGAAACTGTTCATTTGCATTTACAATTTTTTTGGCTTGATATAACAGGAAATTTACTTAAACACAATTCAGAAACAATATGCAAGCTTCGAGTTGGTTTTTTTATTATTATTATTACGAAAGAAACTCTATCTCCATCTTATTGAAGGTCCTAGGATGGAACTAAACTGATAATTAAAATGAAAGGGAAGCTAAAATAGAAGCCGGAAATCCAAAATTGGGAGCATGTTTTTCTGGTTACATCATTGATCTGCGCTCTCAAGACTGTCCATTAGCTAATGATATTAAATTTTACTGTAAAATATCCCAAGTTAACTTTAAAATATGAAGAATCTACAAGGATGAAATGTCCTGAATACACCCAAATGTATTGCATCCAGAACTGCCCATCTCAGAGAGAATAAAAATTCTGCTTGACAGAGGAAAAATGGTACTTAGGGCCACACATATCTTTCATTCCCCCACGTACATTTTTTTCATTTTATATTGAAAACATCGGAGCAAGTTCTGTTTTCAAAAAGTATTAAACTCCAACAATTTAGAGCGCTTACTTTGCAACACTGAAGGACCAAAAAGTTTCATATTTTTGGCTGCAGGGCTCTTCTTTGCAGCTGATAACAAGTGCTGAACATTTTCCATTCACCGAAAATTTCCAGCAAAATCCATTTTCTCTATCTGGATTTTTTATTTTATTTTCAGAGTTGGGCACTTATCAAAACAAGCAATTCAGAGTTGTTATTTTCAACCACAAAGGAAAGTTCATTCTGTTAGAACCTAGCGCTTCAACATACATTGAAGATCCACTGTGGCAGTTTTATTTTATTGAGAACGCTCTATAAAAGTTCAAATAGCTCAACAAAATCTGAAGCTGGGACTCAAAACAATATAAATACTCTCTGGGGATTTGAATGACCCCTGTGCCAAACTGAAAATACTATCACTCAGGAAACGTAAGTCCCTGAGATGACTATGCTTGCCAAAAATATAATCATCACAGTGGTTTGAACAAATCTTAAAACGAATAATTAAATAAATAAATTAAAAAAAGAAAGGCTTCAAATTAAGATAAACATTAATCAATAATAAAGAGGTAAGTAACAAATGAAAAAAAAAAAATTCCTCATGCAACATTTATGGCTTGGCTTGAGGACTTTACAATTTTAGCCCTACGGTGCATCCTTAAGTGATAAAAACAAGCATCAAGATATGACGAAACTTTAAAAAAAATACTGGTTTTGGTATAAAACTGAGGGAGGGTCAACTGGGCCTTTACACAAGGTATCAATGAAAGCACATTATTTCTTCTCAAAATGGTTTCATCTAGAAAACGATTCACACAATGGCAAACTTCTACATGAACGCCTGAGCGAAATATTAACATGAGCTTTCAACATGACTGTTTTGCCATTTGACTGATGTTACGCATAAATAATAGAGGTTATTTTGGAACAAATTGTTTTGTGAATTGTTTTCTACTTGAAAATTTCGAGAGGAAAAACAAGTGACATGAGGCTTCCATTCATGATCAGCTCATTGGGGTCAAACTGACATTTCTGGTATGTGATGGTCTATGAAAAAAGGGACTTGAGCTATAAAAAAATTTTCTATCAAAGGAACACATGCTGCTTCTTCAACTTAACTTCACTGAAGTTGAATGATATGTCGTGGAACACTTAATTTTCTTTCCCAGTAGCGGTCACAAATCACATGGGTCCAATTGGAAAGTGTACTTTTGCCAAAAGAGGGAAACAATTATTTAATCAATGGAACCATTTTCACAAGGGAAAATCGCTAAAGTCAAGGATAAAAATAGGACTTTCCTGTGCAAAAAATATTACAAGACATACCTACAGCGATTCTGATCAAATGAAAAAAGAATTCCTCTGACAAAATTCTGCCATTTTATTTGGTTTAAGTATATCTTGTATTATCCACAAAGGCTGTCATCCGATTTCTTGGCGCAGTCCTCAGAGTTTTACCAAATTATTGACTAATGAAATGGCAGTTTGACCAAATTAGAGATCCTAATGTCCGATGGGTTTGTGGTCAAAATGGTTTTGCTTCTGGTAGTTTCCTTTCCAAAAATCTCAATAACAGTAAAAGGGATCCAAATACAAAAATCCACTCTTGGATCAATGGGATCTAACAAAGCATTCCATACTCATGGCTTTAATGTATTAGTACTTTTGGGAGAGAATTTTCAAAAATATGTGAACAGCCTGAACATTGACGATGAAAAGTCAGAAAGCCTGCATCCTGGTTGCGACATTTCAAAAACGTTTGATGATTTTTTTTTTTTTTAATAGTAAAGTACAAAACAAAAGAACATTATTTTCATAAATTTTCACAGGATATCCTCTGTAAGAGAAAAAAAAATGAATAGAAATCATACAAAATGTTTTAACTAATTTCCTCCAAATTTTTTAAACACAGGACGAAATTTGAAATATCGCAAAATGAGACACAGTATTTATCAACTTTCACCATAGATAAGTACTTCCAAGCGTGATGGCATTTTTCCATTAAACATTAAATCAGAAACCAGTATTTCGACAAAATTTAAAGCTACCTTGATATTTGTTCACTACCAGAAAACAAAATTTCCATAATGCGATCATTCAAGAAACCTGGAGTGAGTGAAAATTTACAATTGAGAGTATTACTTCTGAACGAGTGCGATGAAGGATCCTCTACTGGCGATAAAAATACATGAACTTATCTAGTCCCTGATTACAGGACATTCAATAAAATATTGAAATAAATGTAAAAAAAATCACAGTGGCCATGAACAAATCCGATTCTAATTTGGTAAACAAAGAAATTAATACTTCCTCATCGGTAAGCCAGATGATTGCTGCGCTAGATGCAAAAAGAGCTCTCTTCAGAATCTCTGCTAATGTTCTAGTCATGGCGAGGAAAGTGAATGCATGCACCTCATTGAAATTTTATTGAATATTCTCAAAAATTCTACGATATTTAGACGGGAAAAATCATGGGAAAATCACTCATTAGATTCTATTTAAAGACATAAATTAGCAATGGAGATTTTGAAACACCACAACCGAGAAGTGCCCTTGTCGCACCTAGCGCCTCAACTTGTAGCGGCAAAATCTTGGAGCTATTATTTTTTAAGTGTTTAATGAAGTAGAACCTGCCTAACCCTTAGATAAAAACAAAATAAAAAGCATAAAATAATTTATCCCAGATAAAAGAACTCTGAGCAGATTTGATAGAGTGCTCGATTAAAACAAATTTCACAGTCGATCCGACGTCACTTGTTCGGTGATCCTATTTAGCTGATATCAGAGGAGAGTTTGAGTCTTGAGAAGTGATTAAGTGTACGCTCCAGGTGAGATCCGTCCCAGTAGAATTTGTAACAGAGTTTGCAGCAGTAAAATTTGTCGATTTTGTTCAAAATCTCCGGTGGGATTTTCTGAGCCTGCAAATAAAAAATAAAACATCGTTTAAAAATCAGTACTTAGATTGTTGGCTTTTTCACTTTTTTCCTTCGAGCAAAAAATTAAAATTTATTTAAAAACATCATAGTTACTTATTAAATTAACTATGTACCTTGTATCTATATACCTGTGTTGAGTTTGCATAAAAATTAGGAAACGAAGAAACATTGGATAGTACATATTATTTAGAAAACAAGACTTTTGGAACTCTCTGTGTTTCATTAATAGAAAATTATGTCAATGGCTAAAAAGTTGAAAAATGCGTACCTCAGACTGTGACGTAGTCTCTGCTTTATGTTTTATTTTTTTAGCAGTGAGCAAAGCAACAGTTTCTATTGAAATTATCTGAGTACTTTCAAAGGACTGTGCGAGTACTCCAATTTCGAGTCGAGTCGAGCCAAGTATAGAATACTTGATTTGGCTTGAAAGTTAGGTTAAGGCCAAGCCAGAGCTCAAACTTGCTCGATTGCTAATGATACAAGTTTTTTTGAGTATTTCAAGCTTTTTTTGAGCCAGAGACGCCCAAAGAGTCCAAATTCCAAATATTTTAATCATACTGTTACCACTTTTAGTTTTGCCATCATTTTTTTACGGTAAAATCACGTGTTAAAACTTAAAATTACTCGCACTGAACTCGTCTCGAGGGTCATTTTCAAAGTTCTGAAAAGCTGGAACTCGGCTTGAACCCAAAAAACCAGGCTAGCACAGCCCTAATGTTTTCTTCCCCAATTTCTAAATTAATCACACAAAATTGCGAGAAAAGATTTTGATTAGTTTTTTTTTGGGACAATTTGACATAATCAGAAATTTATTAACGTTACGATCAAAATAGGCATTCCTTTAAATGTAATGGTCGATATTCCAAATAATAGCAAACGCATTTGATTGATGCTGCGGTTAGGCATTCATTAATGAACAAGCTACACTTTGATTTGCATATCTACGGCTGAAATTGAAGAATACAAATCTCCAACTACAACATTGCAAAGCTCTGATTTTATTTTATTTTTTTAGAGGAAAACTGACTGACAGCTTTTTTCTTTTAAAAAAAAATTGCGAATTTCCTTCACTAATTAAAATAATTTATAAAAAAATTCGTAAGAGAAAATGTTGAAATGTTGTCATGGAAATGAATTTTCATCGACTCCAGCTATCGATATTTTTTTCTTATGTTCCAAATGGATTTCAATTAAATCATTTCATTTAATTTGGCATATTAAAGGCATTGGTTGAGGACCCTACTTCATATCCGGCAATTGTTTGAAAACTAAAAAAACGCCAAAGACTGCAGTGCAACATTAGCACAATTTCTGATTGGAATTTAAAAACTTTCCATTACTTTTGAAATGCATCAAGCTTTTGATCCTTGATCAGGGTTCCATAGAAGGTCAGAGCCTTAGAATACCTGAAAGTCAGTGCAAGGTGTCAATTTTGACATATTATTCAATATTTCCTTCTTCTTTTTGAAAATATTTATCATTTAAAACACGAGAAAAGTTTATGGTTCTGCACAAAGAAGATTCGCTAAGCACACATTGATCTATATGCATTCACTGCAGCAAATTCAGAAAAATTTCCTTTTAAAGACAAATTTTCCATTCCGAGTAGGTTTTTCTACGACCAAGTGCCTTTGTATTAATACTAGAAAGGAGGAATCTTACTTCTGCTTTCATATCATTGTTGAAACCTTCCTCCGAAGGCGCAAACGATGTAGGCGTATAATGCGATGGGCCTGGCACAAAATCATCGTCACTACACTCCTCATCTGAGTAGCCAACATACTCCAAATGACTATCAAAATCGTCTTCTGGATAGTCGTCGTAGGTATGGAGTTGTTTCACCGGCTGCGGTGTCCAGATTAAGATCCGTCTGACGTCCGCACTTGAGAATATCGAGAATTCATTTTCATTGCACAACTGGAAAGACACCATCGACGAGAAATGAGCGCACAGTTAACTTAACTAATTTTAAACAGAGTATCTACAGGCTTGATAGATTGAATTAAGTCATTATCCTGAGTCTCCCTTCGCCAAAATAACATGAATCTCTGAGTTTTAATCATTACATTACTTTCCCACCACAATCTTTATGCAGTTGGGTAATTTTTTTGAGTGACCACATGAGACAAAAATGACACTTATGAGAAAACTCAAGTTGAATTATTCAAACACATGTAATTTTAACAAAAAGTAAAAAACTCTAAAATTTCAAAAACAAGATTCAAGGACTTCGTCCTCAGGATGTCGACCGTTACATCATCATCTCAAATCCTTCCTTGTTCGTTTCTGTTTCTAAAATATTTTTCCACTTGTCGTGGATTTGGCACTCTGAAAAGGACAGATCATCCTAAAAGATGAAAAAATTCAGTTATGGAAAGTCTAGAGGAAAGACCTAAAAAAACGTAGAACTGGACTAAGATTTCCCGAATTGGACGTATTTCTGCCAAACGGAACTATGTGCATTCAGACATGAGCCCTGAGACCCATAAGAATATATGCATAACAGGGCTCACGTCGTAATGCACATAGTTCTGTTTGATAGAAATACGTCCAATTATAATGATGATAAATTAAAAATATACATAATGTGTGTCAAAAAATTGGAAACCTACAAGACTCTTTATTTAAAACTCTGTTAGCTAGTTCAATAATCTGTTCTCTAGAAAAATCACTCACACAAGCATGCATAGTGATGCGAACAAAATTATCCAACCTTCAATTGTAATTTAAAGAGGAGGGACCCAAAAAAACCGGAATTTTGCTGTAACTTGGCAACGATGGAAAATATTCGGGTTCTACCGCTAGGAGGTGTAACTAGGAGCTATGAAGAGTCACTATGCCAAATTTCAACGTCGTGGCACATTTTGTTTAATTTTGGCGGGACTTGGTTTAGGGGGTTGTCTGGCGAGTTCGTCGTTTTTGAAGATGGGTCAATTTCAGTAACAACACTTTGCGCTCAAGTTTTTTTCTCTTACTCGATAAAAACACGACTTTCTATGGTAACCTTTTGAAGTGCTGCTTCTGGAGGATAAGTCTCATCAAAAACTCGAGTTCGTCGTTTTTGACGCTGGGTGATTTTTACGGGCAATGCATGGCTAACTCGGTCAATTTTTGGAGTAAATCTTACAGGGAACATGTTTCACTGACGATATAAGTAGATACATGTTTTTCTTCGTTTTAGAGTGTGATTTATTGCTCGAAATCAGGCTGGACGCCCAGCGGCAGTCACCGGCTAGAACGCTAAATGGGGGATCAATTCGGCAACAACGCGTTTTAGGCCCAAATTTTTCACAGCAATGTTTGGAATATTTCTGTATTACATTCAAGTGATATTTGCTAATTAATTAAACGATCTATACCCAACCTTGTTCACAAAAATGCAATTTTATTCATTATTTGCATCGGTTCTATCCGATGGCGATGATGGGTTGTAGCCTTATAGGGGTTTCGGGCTATACAGAACCATTTTTAAAGCGAAAAACAACCCCTTAAACCAAGTCCCGCCAAAATTAAACAAAATGTGCCACGATGTTAAAGTTTGGCATAGTGACTCTTCATAGCTCCTAGTTACACCTCCTAGCGGTGGAACCCGATTATTTTCCATCGTTGCAAAGTTACAGCAAAATTCCGGTTTTTTTGAGTCCCTCCTCGTACATACTTGATTCGCTAATTATGCAGTTTCTTCTTTGCCAATTTCTTTCTGTTTCTTTCGTTTTTGGAAAATAGACCACTAGACAAGGTACAAATTTAAGCATTCTGATGCATGATTCTTAACCAGAATTTCACGTAGAGCACGATTCGCGCAACGAAAACTAATGGAACAAACCCCAAACGAAGATATTAACGTTTTTATTTCACACTGGTTACGAGGAATTTGAACTGCCCGCTCATAAGAAACTCAAAGCTCTACGTTAGTCAAATCGCGCACTACAACGGTTTCAACAAGCTTCCCAATCGAGTAATGTTTATTTCCTACCATGTGTTGTTCAAACTATAAGCAATTTGCTACAGCTGAGCCACAGTGTCAAGACTGAGGTTGCCAGATTTTTACATCGCAGAGACTGTCATGATAACGTTTAGCGCGCGATGTGCATCACGTAGAGCATTGAGTTTAAATGAGCGGGTGGTTTGAATTCACGCATCAAGAATCATCAAATATCTTCGTAAGGAGTTGATTTCGGTAATTTTCGTTGTGCGCATCGTGTTCTACGTGAAATTCTAGTTAAGAAACATGTATCAGAATGCTGAAATTCGTACCTTGTCTAGTGGTCCATTGGTTCTGCGAAAATGTATGATATTAAATAAAGAAATTATAATGCTAAAAGCTATGTGATTCAGGAAATTTTTGACTTTTTGTCACAGTTAAATCGAATTATCAAATGGACTGATGTCCGTTGATAATTCTGCTGCCAGCAAAGAAATTATTTGCTGAAAAGTACATTGTCTTCAAATTTTCTTCTCTATCAATATGATTAGTACCGATGAAACTTGCAGAGTTGCCATACAATTTAGAAAATGAAATTCCCTGACATTTCCCTGATACAACACATTTTGGTGAAATTCCCCACATTTTGGTGAAATTCCCTGACAATTGGACGTATTTCTACCAAACAGAACAATGTGCATTAAGCCATGAGCCCTGAGACCCATAAGAATATATGCATAACAGGGCTCACGTCATAATGCACATAGTTCCGTTTGACAGAAATACGTCCAATTGAAGATACGGCAAACGGCTAGGAAGGTATAATTGAAAATAGATTTCAGGCAAAATTTGTTGTTTGAAATCTCAAACTCATTGTAGAAAGCAAATGAAGGTGATTTAAGAAATTTTCCCTTGCATTTTTGTATTTTCCGTCATTTTCCCTGACATTTCCCGGTTTTCCCTGACTGTGGCAACCCTGTTTGGGATACGATTTTGGGATTTATACTCAATTTGAAACCACATGTACCCAAATTTTACAACTACAGTCCTAAACACAACATTAGGAAAGTGAAAATGCAGACACATACCTGACATCTGGAGAAAATATCTTCTTCTTTGACGTCAATTTTATAATAATCTAATACTTCTTGTAGTTGATCTTCAATATTATCTGCGTCAACTCTGTAGCAATGTCCTGGTTTTAAGCACCCATACAACTAAAACAGCGAGAAAATAATTAGACTGTAAGAAAAGTTCTGATAAATACAAAGTTCAAGCACTACAGCACAGGTTTACTTTTAAGTTAACACTTTAAACAAATCAAAAACTTCTGAAATTGACTCGTGAGTAAAAAATATAAGTTTGTATGGTTTGCATGAGAAATAGTAAATCAAATTTTCCATACATGCTCCATGATTCCCTTGCTCTGCGTCCTTCATACATGCTTTCCTTCTCCTGTTTAGAGGGCCCAGGTTCAATTCCTGGCCATTAGGGGCGACAGGGGATGGGACTCTAGGGACGATAAAGCGCAAGATTATCCCTTGTGGGATATTAGAAGTGTAAAAAAAAATACACAAGAAAATACACGAAAAGTCATAATGAATGTATCTCAAATAGCGACATTGAAGATTTCTTGTCACATTTTATCTTTTTAAGAAACAGTAAGAAACATTATCCCTTCCAACTGTTACTATTTTTCATCACAAAAGAAGTCTCCTGTAGAAATAAGAAACAAAAAGTTTGTTTCTCTTTCTTCAAGAAAATAAAATAAAAGCAGAGATTTTGAAGCGTGGTTATTAATGTCCAGTGAAATCTCAAGGACTTAAATAGCCTTAGAGCCGGAAAAAAATGTCGGATAAAGCAACATTTTGAGTTAACTGTTTTGTTGCTTTGCACAAAAATTTCATGAGTTAAGACTTCTAAATTTTTTTTCAGATTTTAGAACTTTTACAGTTTTTTTACATTTTATTTTTAGGGCTTTTAAAATATTATAAAATTTTTTTCAATTGCACTTGAACTTATCTGCTGTACCTTTTATATTTTTCTAATTAAGCGCTCAGCCGATAGGCAGCGCTTTTTGATTTCGACTTGCCTCTAGAGTACTAGTATACTGGTGCTGATTCGTTTAAATGGCGCACCAGCTCATCGATGTGTAGGCTTTTTGGGGGGGTCCATTTTTAAAATAAATAAAGCTGTGAAAACTGTATTTTATGCTTCTAACGTAATGCGCAGGTAGTTTCGATCGTTTGTCTATAAGAAAATTTCTTAGCGGTAGAGTAATTCTTATCGAAATTGATCGTTGAACTTAAATGAAGCCTAAAAAAAACGCGCCTGATGAGCTCAACGGTGACTATCATTTTCGGGAAACGAAAAAACGCGTTTACGGTTTCCTTGGTAACCTTTGTTTGCTATCAGCTGATGTTTTATTTCCATTTCACAGCCAAGTCGACGGAGTTTATACTTCCTTTCTTCACTAAATACATTTACTAACACCTGAGCGCTTTTCTAATACGACAGTATTAGAACTTTCCCGCTTGTTTTTATTTTATTTTAATTGAAAAATAAAATTGAAAACTATACAAAAGTATAATGCGCTATACTTTGCTTTTCAAACGTTTTTCTTCAAATAGATGAGTGATGCAACAGCTTCACTTTCTTTTCCATCTGTTCATTACTTTCTAAGAAAGGATTATATCTGCACCCAACGAGAAAACATCTGAAAATGTAAAATTTTTCACACTGTTGCACCAGATTCACTAGAGAAACACTACATTTTTGCAATATTCTAGAGAATTAAAATGTTAGAGCGATAAAATGCCATTTTAAAACCACTCAAAGGCACCCCTTTGCGTCTATTAAATTCGTAATAGCTTAACTGGAGACACTTAGCGGGAAGTTCATGGAGTTTTACCTTTTCGTAGACTTGACCTCGCGTCAAGACCATGCGCTTTTCTTTGGTGGCAATTTCCAAGGCTTTGTGGTGGGCATCTCCTTTCTGGAGCATGACTGCATCGATGCCACACTTACGGAGCTGGTACCCTAAACCGCAGATCATTGTATCAACGACGAATTTGAGGTCGTGGACGGAAACAGGAGCTTTGATTGGTGAAGGAGCCATCGACAAGACTTTTGGCTGCAAATAACGGAAAATTAATTAAAAACACCTCAAAACTTAACTAAATTCATGCATAAAAAATCTGTAGGTGAAAAAAAGCCAAAAGTTTAGTCAATAAGAGCAAATGTTATATTTTTCATTAATATTCATCACATAAACACAACCTTTGTAAACTGAAGCACATTTTTCAGAACGATATTGAACATGACCAGTGAAAACATTGGAATCTGAGTTTTCAATGGAAATGGAAAAAAACTCTTTAATATCTTAAAATAATAATCAGCCAACATCTTAATATTTAATTTGAAAAATAGAATGAAATTGTGAATCAACCACTGTACTAATTGCGAGGGGCGTTGGTTCATTTGAAAGGTGTTGTTCTCAATGCTTCGGGAAAACTATAAATTATTTTCTGGGGTTCGTCCCCGATTTTTAAATCCCTAAAAACTCATAAATTGGATGAGGGGAAGTGGGGGTTTTTTGTTTTTTGTTTTTCGGAAAAGTTTTGTTGCTACGCATCTTACTTTACTGTTTGCTGTCTTTTTATCAGCTGTTTTCATTCAACAATCATCATTAAGTGAGGTTACTTCCAACACTCAACTGCCATCAACTTACATTTTTCTTTTCCCGCGTTTTTTTTTTTTTTTTTTTACGGTTTTTCATGATTGGTTCCATCTTTTTCCTATTGCCAATTTTTCCTCATTAAGTCAATAACCTCCAAGTTTTTTTTCTCATTTCCGATCAGAACTTTTCACGCTGTTTCTTTTCAATGTGTATAAATATGTTTATTATTAATTTCCATTTTCATTTCATCCTTTTTCTTCTGATTTATTTTTTTTAATTTAAAAATTGAACTTTTCAGTTATGATTTTGTTAAAATAATAATAATTTTTACTAATTTTAATTTTAAATTTAACAGTTGTTATGAGTGAAATTTTCAATGACCGAGGCGGTCGTCCTCCAAAACGTGGTCGCGTTTTCCAGAATTCTTCGCATGTTCGTTTAGTGAAGCAAGAACTTAACTCTGTTATTAGTATAGAAAATCAAAGTTTCATTTCTTCATTTCGGAAGTATAAAATTGATGATCAGAACTTTGATGAAAATTTTGTTACCAAATTTTCAGTCGGTTCAATGAATATAATTTGTCATCATTGTGATGCTCGCCATTTTCAGGGTGAAATGTCCAATGGTCATTTTAATAACTGCTGCCAAAATGGCTTAATTTCTTTACCGAGTATTCGGACAAATACCGATTTGAAATCATTATTTTTATATTCTCCAAATTTCATAAAGCATATCAGAAATTATAATAGTGCTGTTGCTTTTGCCTCTTTCTCTGCAAATCGAATTGATATTCCGGGTGATGGACCTTATTGCTTTAAAGTTCAAGGATCCATATATAGGTAAGTTTATTTACTATTTACCGTTACGTAACGTACTTTGTTCAGTTTCTCAGTCCGTCCCACCCGGCAACACTTAACGCAGTTACCGGAGCAGCAAACGGATGCCAGAAGGAACAGCTACTGAAGAAGAAAAAGAAGAAGCAAAAAAAGAAAAGACAAAAGGAGGAAAGAAGAAGAGCAAAGTTGTAGGAAATATAGGAAGAAAAGCAGGACAGAAATGGCAAAAGAAGAATCAACAATTTAATCGAAAAAAAAGCAAAGTATTTAAAAAATAAAAAAAGATCTTCTTTAAAATTAGTTTGAAAACAAATGTAAAACCTAAAAAATAATTTTGTATGAAGATTAAAACAAAATTTTAGTTTAAAGTTTACTAAATAAAATTACAATTTTTGAAAACATTTGTTATATTTATTCTCTCAAAGAAATAATTAGACCCGATTCAAAGACAAAACAGAAAATTAAATGAAAATAAATAAAAAAAAAAAAAAAACATGTGAAAGTGAAAAGTGTACAGGAAAAATAAGGGGCTGCGAAGCAGCTCCATAAGCCCCTAGTTTCAGTTAATTTTTGGGCCTGTATAGTAATCTGATAGTTCGGAACATGGATTAAAACTTCAAATAGCTTTTAATCAGAACTAAATTCTTACTTTTGACAAGGCTCCTTTCTTCTTGGGCATTTTTTTCGAGACATAATTGGACATGATTTCTTGACATAGAGTAGCAAATGGTATATTTTGCTCATCACAGACTTTTTCCAGCACCTTGTAAACTTCTATAAGGCAGTAAGCATCTAAAGCTGCAAAAATCAAACACTTGATGTAAAATTAGCATAAATTGCTTTCATCTCTTTCATCAAAAATTTCTTAACTAGATGTAAACTGGAAATTTTTTTATAGAAACGTAAGTCCCATCAAGTATGAGCGGAAAGAAAAAAGCTCCGAGTTTTACTCCTCCAAAAGACTTAATGTTAAGGCTTAAGGACAAAGTTTAGCAATTGCTTCCTCGTTCAAAATATTTTTTCTCGACTTTGGATACTCGGAAACGACAAAAATTTTTGACTAGCTGAATTCAAAAAGACTTCCAACTCATTACTTTTTCAAAATGCAACTTCGTACAAATCAAAAGTATGGACGAAAGAGAGTACTTTGTTTGCTAAGTGCTTCAATTTCCAGTATCACTTTAATACTGAGTTTAAAATCTGTTTAATACGGAGTTTAAAATCTATTGAGAAGTATCTAAAGTTACTGATTTCAGCTAATTTGCACCGCTAAACAGGTCGTAGATCACAGAAAATAATCCAAAGGGAGTATTTTAAAGTGCGTCTGTGCTAAAAAAGTTAAAAATTGAATAAAAGCTTACCCGCATATTCAATTTGAGCTTGTCTCAGTGGCCTGTTCTCCCAATTTGAGAACTGGTCCCCTTTGCACAGAGATTTTCCAAGCGTGAGAGCAACTAACTTTGAAAGACCAGATCCGGCATCATCATCTAGATAAAGGGTAAAAAATACATGATAATAATGAGGAAAATTATGAGATTAGAAGTCAATATTTTCCAATAAAGAGTCTAAAACCTTTTGGACTTCCGTCCTTGAAATTTTGATCACAGAAATTATGAAAAATAGAATAACAAAAAATACTTGTGATTTCCTTTATTGTTAACTGACAACTAAAGTTTAAAAATGCACAACTCAGATTGGGACATTGTAGGTGTCGCTCATGTTTTATACTTTTTCGTAAGGAAAACTAATCAACAGTTTCCATTGAAGTTTTTTGTGAATCTTCTTCACTTATTCCAACGTAATTATAAAACAATTGTGAGTAAAAATTTTCATAAGTTTTCCCTGAAAAAAAAATAAAAATGATTAAAGACTTTAAAATGGTCAATTGAGATATGCATTATTTGCAATTAGCAAAATGCAAATGTAATGTTTGGGATCATCTACAAAAAAGGGGACCTCAAGTTATCAAGGGTTGAGTAGGATTCCATGAATATGTTGGAACCAAAAAACACCAGGCCAGACCAGACTGGAGTTATTGAAGTTTCTATTCTCTAGTTAAGGAAATTTTGTTTTGAAAAAAAGAAATTTGGACTGCGTTAAAAAGAAAGGAACCAAGCCACATCAGCTATTGCCAAATTTAATCAGGCAATTTAATTTCTTACATGAAAACAGTTGTTCGGATTTTTGTGCAAATTTCTATGAATTTTCTCTTTAATGCCTAGTAAATTCCTTCAAATTTTCAAAGGAATCCGCACAAACGGTCTCTCGTAAAAAATCGAATTCCCCTGTTAAATTTGGCAATAGCTGATGTGGCTTGGTTCCTTTCTGTTTAACGCGGTCCATTTAAAAGTCTAATCTGCGATGTTTAGGATCTAAAATTGCTGGAATTCACGACAATTTCAATTTTCAAGCCCTCCATTGAAAAAAAAAACGACCTGGGAGTCAGTGAGAGGCAAGAAAATCCTGCAAATTTTAAGCCATGTCTCATGTTAGAGAAAACTTAAATAATCCCATCATATTTTTTGATGCTGAGTTTAGGATGAATAGCAAAATATTTTGACTTGCAGCAATTTTCTGAGAAAATAGTGATTGATGGGTGAAAATCAAGGTCATTTTTAAATACAGCGGCTGGAAAAACATGAGAAATCACCTACAGCATACATTAGAATTTGTCCTGCTGTTTCTTACAGCATAGTTCCTTCGATCGGACGACAGAATGCATCACTTTATTCAATGTAAATATAATAAAAAAAGAAGAGAAATCCAACATGAATATGTTGGAAAAGCGTGCCGAATAATTGAAATGTTGGACACATACCTACCAGTTTCACGTCTTTGCTATTTGTATGAATTGGCACTTTTTGCTAAATTTGAGAGAAAATATTGATTCATAAACCTTGAATGTAAATTAATTTTAAAGATACCGTCCAATTATCTTGATTTTGAGCTGATATGCGGCATTTACGCACGACCGCAATTTGGGCCCAACTGCAGTGCATCGAAATCTCCTTAAGTTAATCTCTTTGGATTTTGAACTGTAATTTGTCTCCTATTCGGCAGATTTTTACAAATGAGGTCTCTTTTTATTTGTATTTCAACGGAGAGTAAGGAAACACTCACTGAATGGATGGAAAACAATTTTTGTGAAAATTTGGTGGATCCTGGCGTCACGGTGAATGGTTAATCGGGCGTGAAGTATAAGATTCGACGGCGGCGAGGCGACCCTCGCTTCCCATCTTCAATTGCCTTGCTTGATACCAGACACCCAAAGCTATATCGGGAGATAACTGCAGTGGGCCACGATTAGCACATGGTATAATGAGTCACGAAGCTCATCACAGATTGCACTTACAGCGCAAGACACTTATTGGCTAAAAAGTTTTGGCGGGAAAGAAGCTACTAGAGTTAAGTCCTCCAAGCTTAGAAAAGCTTATATGAGGTTTCTGTCGAATGAAATAATACAGTTTTGACAGAAAAATGTTCTCAAGGGTTTCCAAGTAGCAGTTCATTCGGTTTTTTAGTAAGAACCAACAGGGCTTTACAGTATAACAGTTCATAGACAAAAAAAGGGTCTGAGGAAAAAAATATTACGACGGCCCGTTGAATAGCATTGGTTGATCGGTGTGCTATACTATGGTACAGAGTGATTTCAAAAAGCGAGCCCTACTGGCACGCTTAACATCAATGAAATTGATCCTGGGTATATTTTTCTGCTAGGCCTAAAAACGGCCTTGAATATTTTTATTACTGAAAAGATTTTTAAAAATTCGAATTTTCCAACTGAGTGCTTTTTTGATAGCCCTAGAAAACCCTGTTTTTATACTAATTTGATTTTTCAAACATTCGGTTGGTGATGGAAAATTCATTTTCAGGTTCAACGGCTGGAGAAAACCAAGAATTTTTCTTATTTAGACTTTAAAAAAAAAAAAAAAAAAAAAAAAATTAATCTCCCTTTTAGGCACAAGACAAAAAGCTGAGATCTGTATTCAGTAAATAAACAAATTAGGCCTTTTTAGTTTGATTAAAAATAAAAAAAAATATAAATACTCACTATAAATATATACTTGTCGGCTCCTATACATTCATGGCTGACAACTCCAAAAATGACCTTGGTTTTGAATCACCATTCAATAATTTGCTGGAAAATAAAATTTCTCCCAGCGAAGTCTATTTTAGGGAAAATTCCAACCTTTTTAGTAAAGCTGTGCGAGAGAATTCTTTGAACTTTTCTCTAAAACTCAATGCAAAGAATTCGTCAGATCCATCATTTTTGATGATGATCCTGAATGATCCGCATGATCCTGAATTCCCAGGCTTGGGTGGTCTCAGGTCGGTAGGCTTGCAACTTTTTTTAAAAAAACGGGAAAAGATCAATAATCGATACATAAAATGGAAATAAATCTTTTGATGAAACTCACTGTAGTCTGTTTACTCACCTTTGAAGGGGAACTGAATTGAGAATTCTTTGGCAAGTCTCTGCCAGAGAGTGGAGAGATCAAGGTAACCTAAGCCGAACAGTTTCACATCTCCCAGAGGTAGGAGACCCTTGATAGCTTTCAGGTCAGTCGATAGACCAAAACCTATAAAAGAAAGGACAATGCTTCTGTCAATTTACTATTAAATTTTCTCAGTAAAAAACAATGGGCCAGTTGTGCTGGTAACAGAATCGTGTTTTGATGCTCCATTCTTGTAGATTAGCTACAAATAAAAATATCTGTCCAAACAACAACTTTCTACGTTAAATATTAACCAAGATATCTTCCTTTGAAGAGTCGGGTTTTTGACGTCACCCACCGCGGTAGTGCATAACATGGTATGTACTACCGTGAAGGATGTCATAAATCGAGTTTTTCAAGGCGCCATATCTTGGTTAATATTCAACTTAGAAAGTTGCTGTTTGAACGGATATTATTATTTTTACTTGACCTGCAAGAATATAGCATCAAAATACGATTCGGTGACCAGCAAAACTGACCATTAACATGGATAAAATTTAAACAAAGAATCCAGGAATTTTACAGTAAAAAAGCATGCACGGAATCCTAACTTGGAGAGGAACACATTTGAAAGTTCCAAATGCCTTATTTCTGAAGATGTGAGAGATTTTTAACAATTTGTTACCTGTTTTCAGGTATTGCTTCCAAGTATTATGAGCCAAAATTTCAGTAATCTCGACCATAAACTCAATGAGAAACAGCAAATATAAAATTGTTTAAAGACTCTGTTACCAGAAAATGCTTTTGTATAGAAAGAATGATGTTTGCTTCTTTTCTTGTTATCATTCCTTCTTCAACTACTTATTTTTGGGTAGGTAACAAGGCTCTGCTCTTGGTTGACAAGAGTGTAATTTGGATGCTGGAATACTTCAAGTTGAAGCATCATTGAATGGGTTTCAAGACTAGTCTGAAGTATCCAAAGTTATTAATTTTAGTTGGAATAAATGGTAAAGCTAGGAACAGGGTGAAAAAAAAAACAATCAAAAAGAAATGCATCAATATAAAGCGAATTTCATGCCTTTAGCTAATTATTGCATGAATCAAATTGAGCCATTTTTCATAGAAACGATACACTTTGTCGTGATGCGCAGTTCGTGAAGTTTGGTGCATTGTTTGCAACAAAACAATTTGAAGGTCTGACTGAAATGTTGTCACCAACATAACATATCTTGCGCATTGCTACTCTTTTTTCCATTAACATTTCCAGCATATATTTATTTATATTACCACAAATTATGACCACAGTGGCGCAATTTGAGCAACACTGCAAAGCTTCAGACGTTTCTGCAAAGAATACCTCAATTATTTACAGTACTGACCAATTAAACCAGTACTGGGACCTACCTAACTTAATGATATTTTGATTCGCGAATAACTTGGCGCCTAGCTGATTCCAAAGATCCTTGAAATCGTTGACTGGCTGAAGACTAAAGGTATCGAAAATGTAGACATGAGTGGAGGTAGCGATTTGAAGAAGCGCGATCGTGGAAGGTCCTGAGCAGAACAGCGGTTTCCACTCCGAGTCCAAACCGACCAGTGTCACGTCGTTGAAACCAGTCTCAAGAACTCTGGCAAAACTCGCCGCGTCACTGACCATGATGATATTTTCTACTGGGATCTTTAGTTTGTGGTAGTCAGCATTTCCTTGCACCTCTTTATTTGCTTGATTTGTACTTTGTTGATTACTGTCTGCATCGCTAGAACTACTGTAAATTCGATCAAGGTTAGATTCGGTTAAAACGAGTTAGGATGAAAAAGGACTTGATTCATGCAAAAGGGTGGAAATTAACAAAGTAAAACTGGGATGTTCCGGAATTTCCACGCTCTCCTTTTTGAACAGCAAATAAAGATTATGGAAGAATAAATATTTAAACAAAATGAAAACAAACTATATATTGGTGTTATTGCAAAACTGATTCAATGTTGAAAATTAAAAAAAAAAAAAAAAAAAAAAAAAAAACTTTACACATAAGACTCAAACCAGGACAAAGTGAATATTTATTACTTAGTCAGTGGATTTCTTGGATTCCACTTAATTTCCAGTTGACAGAGTAAAAGAGCTACAGAATTAGCGACAAATTTTAATGAAGAAAAAGTCTTTATGGTAAATTTTCAGGGGGAAAATGAATCAGTCAATATGCAGGCACAATTCAGAATTTCTTTGCAAAACTAGTCAAAGTAATTTCTTAAAAACTTCTCAGATAATTCTTCTCAGTAAGCAGAAAATTCCATGTAAATTTCAGGCTACAAACTTGGCTTGTTTTCTTAAAATAAAATGGGAGCGATAATTGGAATGCATTTTGCAAAAAGGAACCAAGAGCATTGCAATGTTGCTGAGATTGTGCAACTTCTCTTGTCTTGGAAGAAAAACCTGGTCAATGGTCATCTATAAACATTTTCTATTTCACACGTTAAAAACTGTAAATTTAAGACCAAAATTACCATGTAAATTTCATATTTTTGCATGATTACAGTAATTTTATTGCAAAGGGTGAAGTCGCACAATCTTAGCAACATGGCAACGCTTTTGGTTCCTTTTTGCAAAATGCAATCCAATTATGAGACACTGCAATATAGATACAAGATTTGCAACTTGGACATCGATGTCCAGGATGAAAAAAGTAATAAGGTAAATCAAAGCGGTATGTAATGTTCCGCCCGATAGAGTGATAGGTGAAGAGGGTGAAATATGAATTACCTATCACAACTTTGCTTCTGTTTGTACACATCTTGAGTATTTGGTGGCAGCTGTCCAACTGGCATGTTGAATTTTTGAGCCCAATAAACAGCTTCGTCATAATCTTGGTGGATATCTAATTCCCGAACTAATTCAAGTTGCATTTCGGCATCACCGTGAACTCCTTCTAAAACCATTTCTCGCCAACTATCAGTGCCTGAAATTAAATAATGAACTTAGTTCTTGATCGGATAATTACTAGTGAAAGAATAGAGAACAACTTAATCCGCAAAAAAACACAGTGAAATACCAACAACTTAAGCCAGGGAAAGACTGCTGTAAAATAGAGATGAGTTATGAAAAAACCACAAGATTTCGTATTAATTACAGCACATTAAACTTTCTTCTCAATTGAGTTCATGTTTTTATTTTTAGTAAAAAGCATTCACAACTATAGCCACAAAACTAACCTTATGGGTCACTTATTTTGAATCTAAGGTGTCAACTAGGGCTCTTTACAAGAGTTAGCGTAACTTTTAGATACTTTAACCTGATCATTGAACAAGTTGAGTACTGTCTCTAGGAGAAAAATTATGTACTTCGTAGGTACTTTTTTGCAGCTTTTGTCTGAATCAATCCATATAACTCGCATAAAATGGCTGCTCTGACAGGCTGTGTTCCTTCTTCACCAGGCACCTTACGTAAACTGCACCAGTTTTGGCCAAACCTGGCGCCTTAAAAATGAGACATAACCTGCTACAACTTCTAGCAATAGTGATTTTTCAGCTTTCTCAGCGCAGGTGCAGTTCAAGATAGGAATGAAACAAAAGCAAAAATCATTTTGGTCCATACAAAATTGTGGAAGTTCCTAAAAGTCAGGCTTGCCGGTCAAAATGAATCCTAAAGTTTTACCCTGAAGTTAGAACACCAATTAAAATATTGTACCAAAAACGAACAGAATTTAGTTAAAAAAAATACTGGAGAGTCAGCTGAGAACATTTGACGCTTGTTAATTTATTCTTTTTTTTAAAAAAAAGTTGATGAGTGCTGATAGTTTTAAGCTGACTCTCCAGTATTTTATTGAAAATGGAACACTGTTTAGGTGTTATCATTACCAAATTGGCCAGTTGCTTGTTGTATGAATCCCAGGATAACTAATTCAACAACAATGTGTAACACTAACAATTTAAATCATTTATGTCTTTCTGTCCTATATGCAAATATTTCCGGAACTCTTTTGAGTGACACGGTGAATTTGCTTGAATTTTTTAAACACACTTACTGAGATTTTGGTTTTGGTCGGGGGTTTCTATGTAACGTTTATTGATGAGGAAGAAAAGTACGCCTCGTTTCTTCTTACGGGCCAGATTCGGACAGATTTCCTCCATACTCATCTTGAACTGCTTCACAAAACGAGTGATCAACTTACTAAGTGGTTTGTAATACAACTTCTCCATCTTGCAATGCGGTATGTCCAAACGACTAAAAACAAGCATGAAAAAGGGTTTAATGTTAAGAAAGAAGTTATGAGGATCTGCCAGGGAGGCAATCAAAGGGAAAATTTCTCTGGTCACAGTTTTAAGTTCTAAGTTTAGTACATCTAATAAGTACATTTTTTCTTTCTTTGAATTTCATTTCTTTTTCTTATTCAGCTATTGATTTGAACTTCACTGAGAAATCGTAAGGAAGACATCGTATGTGCTTTGTAGTAAAATAGTTCATTTATTACAAACCTTTAACTTGCTTTCCTACAACATATTGAGTGACGATAAAGAATCATGGGTCGACATGCGCCTTTTCCCAACTTAACGACCCAAGAGCTTTTGAGAGTATAGGAAAAAATTCTGCAAGGATGTTTCATTCTTAGAGTTCATCATAGAATATTATATTCACTTAATTTGAGATTAGGAACTAAAAATTGATTTGGTAAATAAATAATTGGTGCATTCTTAATAGTACAAACAACTCATGATATTTTCAAAATTTTACTCTTGTATTACTTTATGGAATATCACCAGACAATTTTGGGCATTGACGTAATCCAAAAATTTTTTGGTTTCTTTAGTGAAAGCTGTAAGGTACTTTTAAATAATTGAAAAATATAGATCCAGGAAACCAATGTTGCATACACGCTGATAGGGGGTTGATACCTTTTTAGGAACCCTCAAACATCAAGATTTACATTTGGATGGTTGGGGGCACTGATTTTTTACAACCCGTTTGTAATGCAGAGAAAAGCACAGAAATAAATCATCTTAAAGGTCATCAGCCTTCATAACCGTAAAATAAAAAAAGAGATTAGCAATGCTGCAATCTGAAGATTTTATTCTCATGGTTGCATCATCAATGTTTTTCTGGAAAAACATGAAAGAAGAGCTGAAGCTAAGTGAACACAGGAGAAAACTGAAAAACATATTCTGATGTGTTCCATTGATGTGTCGTTCACTCAAAAAATTGCTTCAGTATTGGAATCAAATGTTTATAAAAGGCAACAAACCCATTTAAGAAAGAGCTCTGAAGCAGATAAAAATGCATTCAAATTAGAGTTCATCTAAAACGGGACATGTTCCTTGTTGAAAACAACTGATTCATCATGAAGAAATTCCGATTGTGGTGTTAAGAGACCTTTTTCTTGAGTGAAATGGAAATGCGCATTTTGAACAGCGAACCATTCAAATGTATGCACGATTTGACTCACGTAGAGTATTGTGTTTCTTGTGACCGGGCAATTCAAATTTCCAGTGTGTATGTGTATATATATTCGCTCCTACAACACACTCTGGCGTTCTGCGATACCCAAACGCCACATATGCCTATCTTCCCAGAGGTTATCGGGCAACTGACACCGCAACATCTCTTCGTCAACGCCCTGCCGCCACCCCTTTACAGGAAGACCCTGTCACCTTTTCCCAGGTGGTACCCAATCCAAAACTTATTTGGGCAACCTCTCCTCCGACATTCTTTGCACATGTCCATACCAGCATAACATCAAATTTCCCGCAACCAATGTAAAAGTAAAACGTTAATATCGAAGTTGTAAGTTGATTTCAGTAATTTTTGATGCGAGAATCGTGTTCTGCGTGATATTCTGGCTAAGCAACATGTATCAGAATGCTTAAATTTGTACCTTATCAGGTGGACCATTCGCTGTCTCTAAATGATGATAGGAAAATGTGATGAATAAGCATCCAGAAAAAAAAAATAAAAAAGGAGCCAATCCGTACCTAATAATTGAATCTACTTCTGTCCTGACACTGTATGCGCCTATCACCCTGTCAAGATACGCGATCACTTCTTTTTGATGGACAGGATCATCCTTCAAGAATGTTTCGGCAATATTGATCTTGTCTTGAAATAAAAGAGGAATCAAGAAGTCTTCTACAGAGAATCTCGAGTTGAGCCCAAGGAAGGTGGCACAAAGGCAAGCCTGTAAAAGGGTGAAACATTAATATTGGAAACGGTCGATGATAAAAATAAGTCAAGTCCACTTCTCTCATACAGCAATTCGATGGTGAAATGCATATTTCGATTTGCAGCACTACAGACTTTCTGTCATTCTTTACTTTCTGTATGGACCATATTCATATTGATATATGTATGATCTGTATAATCATGAGAAATCATTGTTTTAAAACTTCAGAGGTTTTTCTTCTCCACGTCTAGAAAATTCTGCGGAAATTTCGAGCCATAATGTTGGTCTGTTCTCTTTTTAAAAATTAGGGGTGAGGATTTTCAAAACCGCGAACAAAATATGCATTTTTGCAGTTTCACTGTCAAATTGTACAATGCTAAACAGGCAAAGCAATTATTTAGCTCTTCAAAGCTCCAAAGTTCACATTATTTTTCTGACAGAATAAGGAGAAAAACGATTCTTATCTTTGGTTAAGATAAAAAAAAAAAAAAAAAAAAAAAAAAAAAATTGATACAGTAAATTTGCAAATGTAAGGTCACGTAGACAGAGTGCCTTTTCTCGCAAGCTCAAATCTGTGGTGCTTAGGAAGAAAGCTGTAAGAGCCTTCAAACAGCGTCAAATCTTTCCTAATAAAATATTTAACTGTAACAAAAGTCATGAATATTTTTCATTGAAATTTTCAGATACTTTAGATTAAATTTTTCATGAATTTCTCAGAAAAATTGGAAGAAAATATATAGCTAATATATATAGTCTAAAGCTCCCCTGAAAATTCGTATTTTATCAGAGAAAAAGGCTATGTCTTGAGGCTCATACGTCGTACTCCCTCAGCATGACAGAGATAACAGGATGTCTGTTGACTAGACCAGCAAAGGTTGATTTCCTAGGAATGAGTTATTGCTCACAATTTTCAGAAATTTGAGTTTCTCAGCCTTGGGACCTCTTTTTAAGACTTCTGACTGTATACTCATCTTACTGAATAAATGTGTGGCTACCTAACTGACCCTAAAAAAGCCTCAAGTTTTAGAGCACATACATGACATTTATGTAGAAAAATTGATTTTTATTTCAGAGAAGTTGCCAAATGGAGAGAAGTTTGATAATTCAGAATATTACCTCCTTATAATCTTTTTTCTTCAACATTACTTCGATGTCTTGCGAGAATTTTTCCTTAATCGTCGAACACTCATAAATATCACAGACCATTTTGATCAACGAAGTATTTCTTTGTTTGCAGACTTCTGCGAAAGCGAACTGCATCAGATCTGGCGTAAGACATGCTGAGTAATGCTGCCGCCTCGGTTGAATCCACTTTCCAAAGTCTTCGATTGCTGAATGGACGAAGAAAAAAACAAGAGAGGAAAATTAATTCATGAAAGTTGAAAATGAATTCTGGAGAAAAATAAAACAGTGCATACTTTTTGGTCTTCTTACTTTTTAATGCACATTAAAATGTATTGCCATCATGTATGTACACTTATGCTTCAAATAAATCAAATAAAAAGAAAACAAATTAGAACATGGTGTCTAGAATTTATTTATTAATTGATGAAACATTATAGGGGACACCACTTTTTCCAATTTTTTGGGGGTAACTAGATTTTTTCTTGGGAACCAAACCAAAAACTTTGATTCTTCTCATTCCATAAATTTTTCAGCGATTAGTCGACATGGACAACAAATTTGAAACCAAAAATATTTTAGGGACGGTAGTGTTTATTTTTATTATGAGCTTCTTGATGAACTTTCCAATTTTCTGGGAGATTTTGAGTCTTGTTTAGGGGATGTCTGTTTTTGGAAAATCCTGGTGATTATCTAGAAGAACATGGTCCATTGGACGTATTTATGGTAAAAAGAACCTTGTGAAAAAACACCTCAAATAAGGACAAGTTCTCACAGGGTAGATGATCAAGAGTCGATTTGACCATACATGACATTATTCTAAGCTGTTTCAATTTTCGACCAAAGTTAGGGCAAAAATATCCTACGGTTGAGATGCTTATAAACCCAACAATTCAACATGGCTGTACTTAAACCTTATGTAATCTGATGGCTCAATAGGGTGAATATAGAGGGATACAGACTTACCAGTATATGCAAGCGAATCAATTTTCCCTAAACGAAAATCCTTGGCTTTCAACATGACATACAATGCTCCCATGTAAGGATTTGGGACTGACTCGTAGTAAGAATATAGCCTCTCTTGAAATTTGACATCTTTTTTCCCTGGAACAAATGATAGAAATTCTTCAGCTCATCACCATGTCTAAGGTGATTGTTTAATTAGGAAATAAAATTAGTTACATGGTCTAACATTCTGCTTAGTGGAAAGATTTTCAGGCATAACCAAGAAAAAACATCATAACTTGAACATCAATTGGATAAAGTCCAACAGAACTAAAAATTTGATGCAGTCATTTTGAGCCACATGAGCCAGGAAAATGACACGGATATATTTTCTTGTGTATTTTCAACAAGATAGAGGGAAATTTAGAAATTTCACCCTTGCAGTGAAACACTGGGTTGCGAATGCACGGACAACTTTCTTCAGCTGAATATACTCGCTGTGGTAAAACAGTTTCCTACAGTTGCGCCTAAATATAAGTAATTGTATTCTTGACTTCATTCAAATTTCCCATTACAGTGTGTGGCAGGAAATTCAAAAGAGATGGGAAAAGAAAAAGAAATGCGGGTGGACTAAGACGTAGCTTAGTAACAGGGTTCCTCTGCAATGAATAAGCTCAATTGAAACAGTTCATGAGTTAAATACATTTACAGATATGCTCAGCTAGTGTTCCCAGGTGCTCCATGTATGAGATCCGTACGCTCTGCAGCTCTCCAAGCTGCTACTGGCTGCTGCATCATTCTGTGACATCACGCATACAGATATTTTAAAATAGGGCAGCGTTTTCACATAAGGTTTTTGTCCGTATGCAGTCTGTGTTGGTATAGGGCCGCACGGATAAATCCGCACGCTAGGGATCACCGTGTTTGCATACTTAATATAAAATAAAAAATGATCGGGAAATTTTCAGGGAGGAGAATCTGTGGCAAAATATAGATTTGACAGTTGAAAATGAAGTACACCCCTCACAAAAATGCCACTGCTAAAATCTGTCTCTCAGGCATGCTTGGGATTCAAATCAATATCCAAAAGGCTTAACCATGTATTTCCATTTGCAACATAGTAGACCTTCTGTTATACTTCATTTCCTCATTGGAAAACTAGTGAACAAAATATTTTGAAAATTCTCTCTATTATTCTTCTCTACTTGTAGAAAATTCTGTAAAAGTTTTAAGGTATGAAATAATCTTGTATTTCTTCGAGAAAATAAAATCGGAGCAGAAATTTTGATATACTGCAATGAAGATATCGACGGTGTAAGTCGGCAATCACATAACTCGTTTGCGGTGTCTGCAAATCTCCGCCTCTATGTTATCTTTTTAAAGGAGAACAAATTGACATCATTCCTTGAAGGTTTTGCAGAATTTTCTTCACACAGAGAAGAAAAATCATGGCAGTTTTAAAGCATTGCGGTTCGGTAGTTTTTTGTTCAAAAATAAAGTATGACAGGAAGTCTACGACGTCGCAAACCGAGTGATTGCCGACTTACACCGTCGTTATGTGGTTTTGCACTTTGGCCATTGAATTACTCTTTCCAGAATGTAAATGTTTTGATGATGGCAAACTTACACAAGTTCCACGCTTCTTCGAGCATAGACACCCACGCTAAATGCTGTGGATTATCATACTCAGCCAGTAAGGGTGAGGCAGGAGTGCGAACAGCATTCGGATTTGGCAGGTCATAATGAGGTGTTGTTTGGACCCTTTGGAACATCAGACCTCGGCCCCTTCCCCTGTGAGAGGAGTTCCCATGGCTCGACCCTCTGCTTGGATAGCTCATAATAGCTTCAATCTAAAATAAAGAAGAGCATAAATAAATACGACACATCATTCATACACTAGAGGGAGCGAAGAAAAAATTTGTCATAGGGATGGTCAAATATTTAGATAATCAAATATTCCATATTCGAATTATCGGCACCGAGATAATCGCATCACATTCGAATATTCGCTTCCGAAGTATTCAAAATCACAAATTCGAATAATCACATTCGAATAATCGCATTCGAATTTGATAGCCGTCCATCCCTATCGTCAATCTCGTTATTAATTAATACATCGAAGCAATAATTGAAAATATTTGAATATTCGCTTCCGAAGTATTCGCCATCGCAAGATTCGAATTCTCAAATAATTGCAATAATTGCATTCGAAAAGTTTCAAAGATTTGAATAATCGCATTCGAATTCGATATTCGTCCATCCCTAATTTGTCATTCCATCATTATCTATGACAAACATTCTGCATCCTGGACATAAAAATCAATAAATGCATACGTGCAATGGTAAGTAGGGGGGGCTAATTTCTTGAATCTCATTCGCATGTTACCTGCGGAAGGATTATTGAAATTTACAGACAGCATGATTGACAAAGAAGATAAAAGGCAAATAGAGCAATACTACTGGCTGAAGTGGGTATTTGTTACATACTAAGGAGGAAAATGATTGACGAACTGTAGGGTCCCTCTTCAATTGCCATTAGTTAGTCTATTACTTTCCTAATTTATTCATTACAATTACCCGCTTCCAGCAATAGCATTGCTTTATTCTCTTTTTGCCCTCTTTGCCTACAGACTTGTCTATCAATTTCACTAATCAAACCGCAGAATGCTCTCTGATCCCTTGAGTGGCTCAAGCTGCCACTTACCTCACCTATTTATGTCAAACCGGAGGATTCAAACGGGAGCCACATATTGAATGGTAGAGAAATAACCACCCACCACCACTGAATATGTGGAGTGGTGTGTATACCAAACACCACACCACAAACGCTGATAAACATTAGGAAATGAGAGTAAGGTAAAGGAGAATTTCAATCGAAAGGAAGGGCAGATATCCTTTAATTGCCCATAGATTAATCAAGAGTGAACTTTGATCCAAGCATCAAACTCATCTTACAGAGTAGGCTATATACCAAGAAAAATAGAGCAGTATGTATGACATTCGTATAATGGCATTCGTTGTACGTTCCGCAGCAGTTTCCAGAAGTAACGCAAAATCAATCTTTTGCAACTTGACTAATTTTAAATAATGAGTGTTCACCTAACATGTGCGCACAACTAATGCTGTCTATGAAAGTTGCAATTTAATTTGAAAAACATTGATGATCAAGAGAAAATAACTAAATTGAGTACTGCACGTCTCTAGAGGTAACAAACAATGAACAATATAAATAAGTTTGGTTCTTCAAACCTGTGCTTGAAACGACAATCCTACCTGTAAAGATACTTAAAGTTTCAATACAGACTTATCTTTACCATTACCTTAAGAGATAGCCATGTGCTCTCTATCAACGGGTTTTACCAGCAAGATCCTGGGAAAACGACACTTAGATGGCTGTCAAAGACAAGGTCTTAAGCAAGAGGCATATTTAATGATGGGGTAGTGTAATCGGTGAGATTACCAAATCTTCACTACATTGAATCAATCCGTGCTACTTCAGGAGGTACATATTCTCTAAACTATTTTGCTAGATCGCTGACTGCGGCGAAATATGAAACCTGAACTTCAGCCTGCAGTTGTAATGAGGGCATATGTTTACTTACCTAATTACGAACTAATTTACTCCATGAGCACAGGGTAGATTAAAGATGATCAATACCGAAGGTAAAATACATAACTTTAAGGGCTGAGGAAAAATTGATCGACTAAAACTTCAGCACATGAGATGGACTCTGAGACACACACATGACACTTACTATTAAGTTATAGAGAATCGAATTCGGTTTCGACTCTTAGAGCACTATAGTGACTTGTACACTTAAAATATGTGTAATAATAGCACGATTAACTTAAAGTAGTGCAAAATAAATTGATAATTCGTGAAATTCTTGATGTAAATATCAGACTTCACAAATTGAGGTTACATCTAGGTACAGTGCTACCCCGAACACTAGCAACACTGCTACCTGCGTGGGAATTTTCGCATGCGGCTACTTACGGGTGGCAACAATTATCCCTCTACTACAGGCGGTATTTTTAAATGTTCGCTCATGAGGCATTCGTATCGTAGGATTGAATTGGGGGGGGGGGGGGGGGAATTACCCGATCATTAAGTCACCAACGATTATTAAAACATTAACACGGGTTTAAATCCTCACATTCAGACATTTTTCCTCACTTATATAATGATTACCTGTTGATTCCATGGTCCATGCTCTTTACCTGATGAAAAATATTGAGCAGAGACATACATTCTACACCCCCACCCAAGACTCCCCGTTAGGTTGGGCTCCTTGGTTGCAAAGGGGGATAACAACCGGGGGTTGGACTCCTTGGATGCTAAGGGGAGCAGCCCCTGGGGGCCGGGTTCCTTGAACGCTAAGGGGGGCATAACCTGGGGGTTGGACTCCTTAGATTCCAAGGGCGCCACCCCTCAGGGTAGGCAGGTTGGTGGTCAGTTGGGTCCGTAAAAGCACTCATCTGAATGAGGAAACCAATGGCATATATGTTGTTTCTAAAATGAGCCGGAAATAGTGGTTCCTCGTTGCAAAATGTAATCCAATTCTTCCTGCTTCTTAATTTTTAAATATTCTGCAAAAATTACCTTTTTGCGAAGTGCAATCCCGGCTTTAGCGCCCTTAAACTCCGTCCTTAACGGTTTAAACTACAGAAGCGGCACAGGAAAACCTAAAAACAACGCGTGGACGCTAATTCAATATTTAGCTTCCATCGCCTTGCGCTAAGGCGCAGGGATACAACTATTTGAACTCTCCGGAACGCATGAGGTATCACGCTTCAATTGAAGGCGTTTTCGAATCTTCTGTATTTTCAAGACGAGATTTTCCAAATTGTTTTGCATCATATTGTAGATTTGAGTTCCTTTTATTATTTAGTTAAACTACTGCTGCTCTTTAATTTTTAATAGACCGTATTCGATACGGGTTCGATGTATCGTTTGGTTCAAAACAATTGAACATAACCTCAAACCAAACTGTAAGGATTTAAGTTGGAAAAGCTGAAAATGAGAAATTTCCCGACCATTTCCCTTAAAATTGGCATTTGGTACTCTAAAGAATAAAAAATCTGTTACAAAAGACCCGTTCTTTCAGATTTCTGAATTTATTTTTGAGGCTATGTTTATGTTTTGAACCAATCGATATCGATACAATCTCACCCGTTTGATGTATCGAATACGATCTATTGTTCTGGCAACATTTTCTTTTTGCGAAATACAATCCTGGCTTTAGCGCCCTTATACACGGCCTCAACCGTTTAAACTACAGTAGCGGCACAGGAAAACCGAAAAACAACGCGCGGACGCTACTTCAATATAAAACTTCCATCGCCTTGCTAAGGCGCAGGGATACAACTATTTGAACTCTCCGGAATGCGTGAGGTATCACGCTTCAATCGAAGGCGTTTTCGAATCTTCTGTATTTTCAAGACGAGATTTTCCAAATTTTTTTGCATCATATTGTAGATTTGAGTTCCCTTTATTATTTAGTTAAATTACTCCTGCTCTTTAATTTTTAATTATTCTGCAACAATTATCTTTTTGCGAAATACAATCCTGGCTTCAGCGCCCTTAAACTACGCCTCAACGGTCAAAACTGCAGTAGCGGCACACAGAGGCGGACTGGTAGTCGAAAAGTTAGGAAGAGACCTAAATGTAAGGGCCCCCCCTGTCGTTCAGGGGCCCCTCTAAGAAGGTCCGGGGGCCCTCCCCTGGTAAATTTTGAAAATTTCACACTTTTTGAACACGTAGGCATTATTGGAGTTGGATTCTACAGTACTTGAACTTCAAAATAACCCATTCTCAGGATTCATCGGGGGTCCCTTCATCACAAATGCTTGTGGCGACCTTCCATGTCTCTTATTAAATACAAATTTTCAAGGAAATTATGGCCTTTTAGTGATTGAAAAGGATAAGAAAATTGCAACATTCGGGGAAAAAACGATGACCCGCGGGGGCCCCTTCGGGACCTCCGCGGCAAATTGTTAGGGGGCGATCGCCTCCCCACCCTCATGGCCAGTCCGCCCCTGGTATACAGATGGCTCTAAGTTTCTAACGGTATATGTGCACGGAAAAAAATTGAATGTTGATTCGGCAATTATACTGTTAAAAAAATATGCGAAAAGTATCAAAAGCTGATTTTACTTTAAAAAAAATGCTATAACTCAACATTGAATTTGTTCATTTAACCGTAGGTGATAACCTAGCATGTTTTCTATTGTAAAATCAGCATTTATACTTGTTACATATATTTTGACATTATAAATGCTAAAGCAACATTCAATTTTCTTCCGTGTGCCAAAGTGTGGGCGGAAAAATGGAAAACAAGTATCACACATTTATTTTTTTGAGGGTTCAAGCAGAGACGGTATATTCTAGAGATTCTACACTGCCTTCTTATCTATGGTGTGAAAGTTACTCGAGGAAGCCAATGGAGATGTTGCATGTGTGAGGGATTTGCGATTTGACTGTTGTTTCTTATGTAAAAGTTCGCGAGAAACACGATGGCGCCACTGGTTTTCTCTGAAATCAACTCCCAAGCTCAAAAAAAGCTCTCAAGTTGAGGCTAAAATGGAGGGGATATCCCACCCTACCCTGAGAGTCCTCCTCTACATCAAAACAAACTCTCCATGCAAAGATAGGGAGCAAATACATTGACAAGGTTGCCGTGATTTCAGTTCAAGAGTCCCCAAATAAGGTGGCAGCCTGTCAATGTATTTGATCCCTATCTTTGCATGGAAAGTTTGTCTTGATGTAGACGTGGACTCTCAGGGTAGGGTGGGATATCCCCTTCATTTTGGCCTCACTTTGAGAGCTTTTTTTGAGCTTGGGAGATGATTTCAGAGAAAACCAGTGGCACCATCGTGTTTTTCGCGAACTTCTACATAAGAATGAATGGTCAAATCGCAAATCCCTCACACATGCAACATCTCCATTCTCTGATTCACTTGTCGATGACTCATGCAGGTGTAAAATCTCAACTGTAAGCTTATAGCTCAGCAATCATGGGGATTTGTGATCTGTAGTATACATATATTATACTACATAAAATTTTGCAAGGACCGCGTTGGAGCTACAAGGATTTTCTTATTTGAAACGGAGGTTAACCTCCAGGAAAAGCTCTCAAAGTTGAGGCGATGACAGATCATCGCCTCAAAATCAATTGAGTTGGCTTGGTTTGTAAAATTCGAAAGGGTCTTCTCGTCCGTTGATTTAGGGTAAGATTTTTCACTTAAATATTAATTTTTACTATTTTAGATAAAAAAAAGTTGGTTTCTCGTTTTTTCCTTTATTCAAGCTTTAAATACAAAGCAATTTATTATGCTACCTTAGTACAGTTAATTTACTGCAGCTCTTTAACTTTGTCATTGCGCAGAACTTATTTCCCCCTTATACTTTGTTTTTGATAAACTAGCTGGAAAGTAATGATTTGCCGGGAATCTCTTGTCACCTGTGTTACAAGGCCTCTGAGTTAGTGAGGGGGTGAAGTAAAAGTTGGGACCTGCGACGCCTACACGACTCCAAGTATAAATGTACTTTATCATACTACATTTGAACATCAATATTTTGCTATTCGGAACTACATTTTCTGACTCAGTTTAGAAACAACAGATGTACTGCTAGTTTCCCTGTGTACAATAACTTGAACGTGCATATGTGACGACTTAAACGCAGGGTAAAAAAGTAGACACGCCGAAAGAAAAAGTATTGAAAAAAGTTTGAAAAATGTGCGGCGTGTCGTGTGTGTATGTGATGTTGACATTGAAGTAACTTTCTAGGGTGAGAGAATAGTTTTCTCTCCAGAGAATGAAATTTCTCCTGAGAAAGAAATTTCCTTTCCCGAGAGAATTGTTTTCTCTCCCCAGCGAAAAATTTTCCCTCCCGAGAGGATGGTTTGCTCTCCCGAGAGGATAGTTTTCTCTCGGGAGGGAAAATCTTTCTCTCGGGAAGGAAAATTTTTCTCTCGGGAGAGAAAACCATCCTCTCGGGAGGGAAAACTATCCTTTCGGGAGAGAAAACTATCCACTCGGAACGGAAAATTTTTCACTAGAGAGGGAAAATTTTTCGCTGTGGAGAGAAAACTATTCTCTCGGGAAAGGAAATTTCTTTCTCAGGAGAGAAAATTTCAATCTCGGGAGAGAAAACTATTCTCTCATCCTAGAAAGTTATTTTAATAAAATTTACTAGACCACGTATCTCGTTTGCGGTGTTTAAAAAGCTCAACAAGCTATCATCTTATTTTTTTTTATAGAGAGCAAATCAGTATCATTCCTTGAAGTTTTCACAGAATTTTCTTCGCACTGAGAGGAAAAATCACGGACGTCTTTGAGAATCAACGTTAAGATGTGATCTATTTAAAAAGTAAAGTATGAGAGGAAGTCTGCGACGCTGCAAACCGAGATACGTGGTTTCTCCGTCTATCTAAATAAAGTCATTTCAATTTTCGATTATCTTTCGACTTAAACTTTAAAGTCTGAATCTCTTTCGGGACACTTCTTAAAAAGTCCCATTGCAGTTAGATATTGTATTATACATTCTCCATGATTTTTCGTATTCGATAGCAGAAGATTTGGTTCAAAACTTAAAGTCGTAAATTTGGATTGTTTCTCATGGAAGAGATGAATTAGGAACGGAAATTTTGAAACACCGCAATGGAGATACGTGGTTTCGCACTTCAGTCGGTGCGATACGGACATCCAACAAGCTTAAATAGTTGCATCAAGTCCCCGTCACCGCCGACCAACGCGTTTGTCGATCGAATCAACTACAGGTAGTATGGTAAGCGTAGGAAGTCAAAACGCCTTCAATTTTTTGAACGCAATACGGACATCCGTCGAGGTTATGTATAGTTGTATCAAGGCGCCGCAGCAATCACGTCCCATATTGTTTATCATTACAGACAAATATGAGTTGAGAGAGGCCAGTCATTATGCATTCAATTTTATACATACATATTTTTGGGCAAAATGAGAGACGACGTTTCTCCATTTGCGACGTTGCAGACTTCCTTAGAAATTTTATTTTTCTTTCGAGAAGCTGGTCAACATAAAACTTAAATTCTCCAATATTTTTCGTAATCGACGGCAGAAGATTTGGTTCAAAAATTAAAGTCGTAAATTTGGATTGTTTCTCATGGAAGAGATGAATTAAGAACGGAAATTTTGAAACACCGCAATGGAGATACGTGGTTTCGCACTTCAGTCGGTGCGATACGGACATCCAACAAGCTTAAATAGTTGCATCAAGTCCCCGTCACCGCCGACCAACGCGTTTGTCGATCGAACCAACTACAGGTAGTATGGTAAGCGTAGGAAGTCAAAACGCCTTCAATTTTTTGAACGCAATACGGACATCCGTCGAGGTTGTATAGTTGTATCAAGGCGCCGTAGCAATCGCGTCCCATATTGTTTATCGTTACAGACGAATCAATGCGAGGCTGTGTATTTGTACGAGGGTGTGTATGCGCGTGTGTGGGCGTCCACGCCGCGAACAGTTCTGAGTCATCACTTAAAATTAGATCACGCCAAGCCGGGGCTCGTCACCAGCACGTAGCTTTAGTTACTTCAGATTTATTCAGTCATATTCTGTGCAGTGCAGCCATTATATCGCTCGAACACCTTTTCGAAATACAAAGCTATTAAATTTTAAAGTACCTACAACTTTTCGGTCTAAAATGGATTTTGAACGTTTTACATTTGTTTTTGTGGCGTTCATCAGCGTTGTGTATTCTGCCGCGCCGTTTACTTTGTCCCCAAGTGAAGCAGAGAATTCGAAAGATTCTCCTCCTTCAGTGACACTCAAACCACAGATAATTCAAAATCAATGTCGAGCCTTGCCAGCGGCATCCGATGCAACCCTTCAGGTATTGAAGTCGAAAAAAAATTGCTACATCGACAAGACGGAGTACTTGCACAAAATGGTCAACGAAAATGAAACACAGGTGTTTTGGTTCCTGGCGCGCCCCCGGCGGTTCGGGAAAACTCTCCTGATTAACACTGCGGCGGAACTCTTTACAGGTGAAGCACAACTATTCCAAGGTACCTATATCTATTCACAAAATCTTGGTCCTAATTGGCCTAAACATCCGGTGATTAAACTTGATTTTTCCGCTTTGGAAACTCATACTTTCGATAAAGTATATAGTACCCTGTTGGGAGCATTGGAAAATGCAGCAATGGTGCATGAGATTGAACTAGGTACGCCGAACGTCGTAACAGCCCTTTCGCGATTGATCACGTCACTATACAAAAAGTCTGATAATAAAACGGTCGTCATTTTAATAGACGAGTATGATTCACCCTACACAGAAAGTTTTACAGTGAATGAGGAATTAGCCAACCAGGTTTTAGGACTACTACGGAGTTTCTTCAAGACCCTGAAAACTGAAGTTGCGAAAATACGCTTCTGTTTTACAACAGGCATAACGCGGCTTTCTCTCTCGGACTTTTTTTCAGGGGCGAACTCGGCAGTTGATCTCACGATGGACCCCGAATATTCTGGCATCGTGGGTTTTACCAGAGACGAATTGACGCAATATTTTGGGGGCTTTATTGAGAAAGTTGCCGCAGGAAGAGAGAGTAGCAAACAAAACATCCTGAAGGAAATGTCTATATGGCATTATGGATTTCGATTCACCGCGAAAAACGAGTCTTTGTTTAGTCCGATCTCTGTCATCGGTTATTTGCGTTCCGGAGGTGATGTACATTGTTACAGTGATACAGGAGGAGCAAGTCGATTCCTTATCCAAAGACTGAAAACATTCAAACAGGAGGCTCTAAGGTTATTTTTAGGTTCCTCGGTCAGCGAAGAATCTGATGAATGTGATGAAGAACAGAAAATAACTGCTAAACACGAAGAACTCACAGGGAAAATCAATTATGATGATTCGACAGAGCCTGAAGCCTTAAAAGCTCTGCTTTTTCACAGCGGTTACCTGAGCGTCGGTGACTATAACAACGAGACTCAAAGTTTCACTTTAAAATTCTCTAATCTAGAGCTGAGACGAGATTATGCTAAGCGTTTTTATCACTCTTGCACAGGGGATAGTCCGACAAAAATGGAAAAAAGGATAAACTCGTTGGTAAAAGACCTTGATTTATCTCGCTGGGAATCTTTCATTTCCAAACTGGATTCATTCCATAGTAGCATTCCATACTATCTCAATGTGAATCAGAGAAAAGGTCTTGAAGCATGGTTCCAATTCACCATGTACCTTGCATCTCAATTTAGCACCTATAAAAATGTGGGTAACCCTTTAATGGAAGATGCAACAAATAAAGGCCGAGCAGATATCACACTTCACATGAACAATAAAATGTACATTTTCGAACCAAAAATGATGGCAAATCCTGAAAACGCAGTTTACGAGTGCAAAGTGAAGTACCCGCAGAAACATTTCTTTGGTACGATGGAAGAAGTTGTGTGTATTGGTTTGAAATTTAATCAGAGCGGAGACGTTGGGTCTTGGGGCGTGGCCACATTTTCACAAGAAGGGAAGCTCACTGGCGAGAGTGGAAAAATATTGCTAACAAATCCATTGAGCCCTGAAGAAAAAAAGAAAATAGAGAGTAAATTGGCTGATTTCAGAAAGGAATACTCAAATTTTACCCTTCCAACTGACAAAATTATTGAATTCCTTACACAGATTGGACCTTCTACTGGAAATGAACTAAATTTTGCCAAAGCCCTCACAACAGATATTAGAGGTATGTGTATTTTTTTAGGAAATATTAAAAATGAGTTACAATCCAACGTAAAAGGCATAATACATGGATTTCTGAATCGAAATGATCCAAGAAAAAAAGAAAAGAAGGGAGGACCTAACAATGGACAAGAAATCCTATTTCCCAAAAATTAGTTGACGCTAATTTATTACAAATGGCGTCCTCTCCATTATGGACATTATGGTTTTAGAACATCTACTTAATTAATTCGTTCGTTCGTTCGTTCGTTCGATCGATCAATCAATCGTTCATTCGTTTGTTCGTATACGTTCGCTCATTTACATCAATCAATCAATCACTTGTTTATCTTGTATATTAAATATACAATTAATTATAAATTAATTAATTAATTATTAATTATTATTTATTGTTATTTGTTATTTAATTTTGAATGTATGTTTGATTTAAGAAAAGCGAAAATAGAACTGATTTTTGCAAAACAATGTTTATTAATGCAATATTGAAATCGCTCTCTATATCTTATTCTTCTACTTATCTTTTCTATTTTTAGCTTCGTGTATATAGGTCGCTCTTTGAGCCTGGGCGCTATCTCACCCGATTCCAACTAGTATGTTTGTTGAAAGTAGGGGTTATCTTTACTTGTAAAAGTTTCTAGAATAGATACAGATTTTATCAGCTCTTGGCATAGCGTGCTACGTTCTAAATCTTTGCGTTTTCTCTCTTTTCTCTGCGCCCGAAATATATGAAGATGAGATTATTTTTATTTTCATTTCAACAATATTATTAACTTGAGGTGTTCAAAAATGTAAAAAAAATATTAACATGTATTAATTGAATCCCTCTAAATCATTGAAATGATTTGTAATCGAAACTTTTTTTTATTTTCTTTTCGTTCAATTCTTTTTTGCTGATGTAATGTGATTATACCGTTTCCTTACTTCGGGGAAACAAATTGTGGTTTTTCAAAAATTCCAAGGTAAATCTCCCATTTTTATCCGCGTTAGTCTTAAAGTTGGGGAGTTAGGGGCTAAGTGGGCCACTTTTTTTCTAAGCCAGCAACAACCAATAAAATCATACCAAATGTATTGTTATTTTTTTTAGTAGAGAATAACCTCAGCTACAATTGTTTACTTCCAGAATTGAGGCAACAGCATTTCCGTGGGCTGAAGAATTGTTTTCCTAAAAAAGTCAGATTTTCAGAAAACCCAATTTTTGGGGCTATCTAAACCAGGATGTCTGAACCCATGTATAATGTACACAAATCAACCTTTAATGTCAGTGTTAAATACATTAGGGACTCTAAGATTGTTAACGACTTTTAAAGTTTTGTTTTAACTTCCAAAGTATATTTTACTCTTTATCTTACCCGTTATTTACACCTTTGACATTTTTATCCATTCTCTGGCAGTTAACGTAGCATGATAGGATGTAAAAGTAACATCCTAGGATGTTACGTTAACAGCCAGAGTGGTAATGACAACATCTAAGAGTTGTCGCACATTTTTCAACATCCAGGATGTTACTACAGCACCTCTTTTTTTCGGTGTAAATGTTGTTGGCGGAAAACGCTGAGGAGTGCGCGTTGTGTGTAGGGCGCGCCGGATCAAATTTAATGAAGGGGCCAAAACGAGATACGCATTTCTTCACTTTAGCTCGAGATACGCGAAAAATGATCTACGGTTTTAGGTGACTTCCCGATGTTTTCAATTATAATCTCTCGCTGGCAGATGGATGACATTTTCGACAACACGTTTATGCAGCCAACTCAAAAGTGTCAAAAATCAAGATACGCACTTCTGCACTTTCGCCATCGATATGGAGAATGTTACTCTCTCGTTGTTTCCAATTCAAGCTTAGAATGAGTATTTTTGAGTAATTAACATTCAGTAACGTGGCGTGAATGATCGGTTATCGATATTTCCCCATTTGAATCCGTGGTAAAGAATCGATTATTAAGGTGTTCATTGCGAACAACCTGTTTATCGATCCTTTTCCGTGGGTTTAAATGGCAGATCAATCGATATATAGCAAAGCACGCCGTGCCACTGTTAACATTAAATGATGTGTGTTGCGCTGTTAAGAACTTGGAAAAAACAGAGAGAGGCCGAAAATGCTAAAAAACGATGAATAAAATTGATTTCTCTCATGTGAACAATTGAAGAATTTCGACGGTGAAACTGCCAGACCACGTATCTCGTTTGCGGTGTTAAAAAATCTCAGCTATCATTTAATTTTTTCGATGGAGAGCAAATCAGTATCATTCCTTGAAGTTTTCACAGAATTTTCTTCGCGCTGTAAAGAAAAACTACAGACGTCAGGCTTGTGATGTGATCCATTTAAAAAATAATCGAATAAGATATCTGGTCTCTCCGTCGATCTAAAAAATGTCATTTCAATTATTTCAGATTATTTTTCAATTTGTACTATATAATCTTCTGAATTTCTTTCGGGACACTTCTTAAAAAGTCCCATCGCAGTTAGGTATCGTATTTCGATAAGCATCCAAGTGCAAAAAAAGTAATCGACCACCTCAGAAACGATGTATACATCGACGAAAATTTTGTTGCGGCTGATTATGCGTCAGCTAACTGAAATTTTGCAGTGATTACTGAAAAGCTGTAGGTTTTCGAAATCAGAGCAGTGGTATAACAAAATGCACTCTTTTGATTGATTTTATTTTTTCCTCGATACTTAAAATTTTCTTCAACGTCGCTCCTCCGCTTTTTGAAACAAGGGATGGCTCATGCCTGTCCATTGGCGGATCCAACAAATTGGCGACATTGTCTTTTCTCCATTTAAACCTATGGAAATATATCGATTCTTGGAGGGGCCAGGTCCTCCGAAAAGAATTCATCATTTAGCATAGGTTTAAATGGAGGGAATCCGGTGTTGCCAAATTGCTGGATCCGCCTCTATGCCCGTCACCTTGATGCATAATGAAAAAAAAAAATCGGAGGGATGCGCTTGAAATCTCTTTTCCACGATTCAATGTATTGCATTTGGATCGCGTTGAGCAGAAAGGAATCAAGCCACATTAGCCATTGCCTTTCATTGGGTAAATTAATTTTTTACAAGAAAACGGTTGTTCTTGTTTTTGTGCAAATTTCGGGTAATTTTCTGCATAGTACGAAGCGAATCCCTCAATTTTGCCCGGGGAATCCGCACAAACGTCCTCATGTAAAATATTAAATTGCCCAGTTGAATATGGCAATAGCTGATGAGGCTTAGTTCCTTTCAGCTGACGCGGTCCATTTTATATATTTAGGTAGTGCTATAGTTTTTATTATTTTCGAACGAAGCGCACTTTTTCAGTTTGGAACGAAGCGGGAACGGAATGCGAAGAGAAAAAGAAGAGGGTAATTTAAAAAAATCTTATATTTATTCCATATTAAAATTCATTTCTGAAAGTGTAATACGAAACGATAAACAAAGGAAACAGAATGAAACTATTCAACAATATTTCCAAATGAGTCTGCTAACCAGTGGCGTGGCGTGAATGATGGATTATCGATATTTCCCCATTTGAAGCTATGGTAAAGAATCGATTATTAAGGTGTTCGTTGCGAACACCCTGTTTATCGATCCTTCACCGTAGGTTTCAATGGCAGAGCAATCGATTTATCGCAAAGCACGCCACGCCACTGCTGCTCACAGAGGGCGGGGCTAAAGTACATTTACATTTGCATTTACATCCAGTGGCGAGGCGTCAATGATCGAGTATCGATATTTCCCCATTTGAAACTGTGGTAAAGAATCGATTATTGAGGTGTTCCTTGCGAACACAGTGGTTATCGATCCTTTTCCATAGGTTTAAATGATAGATCAATCTATAAATCGCAAAGCACGCCACGCCACTATTTACATCGAGGTTTCAGCGCGGAACAAATCATAGAGATGAGGGGTAGGGAGTTGCAAAAATAAATGAGAAACAAAGGGGAATTTAATTATGATTGGGGGGGTTTAGGGGGGAGGTTGACGGCTGAGGACGGGGAAATTGTACCTAACAGTAAATTTGATTATTTACAATAACAGCCTAGGAATGTTTTCGTCAATACAAAAAGAATACAAACAATTCGATGAATAAATCCAAAGAAAAACGAAACAAAAAACAACAACAATTAGTGGGCGAAACATGAAGATTGTGATAGGGGACGATTCTCAGTTCTGTTGGCACCAGAGTCGTAACAAGGACAGTAAGAGAAGAGAGAGTACCCTCCTGCTGCATTAAGGAGGAACGCCATTCGTGGATTTAAAAGTAGTCAAATTTATTCCAATAAATTATTTTTTTTTTCCCAGGAAAGTTATACATATTTTTATCTTCAAATTAAATTGCGGAGAAAATTCGTTGAGAATTGTAATGCAAAAATTCACCAATTTTCTAGGCAATTCCTATTTGATCAGAAGTAATTTGACTACTATGAATGGCGTGATTCCTTAGGAAGGTAGAATGAAACACATAGCCCAGGTAAAAATTGAATAATTTAAAACATGTTTCTTCATCAAATTCCACGTAAAACATAACAAACGTTTTAACAGTGTTCACAACGAAGGTCCAGGCGAGTGAAAAATTGACTCAACAGTTTACATTAGAATCAGTAAAGTCAAACTTTCCGCATAGAAAATGACTACTTTCCTTAGATCAACTGAACCAAACAGAGCCTACTTCCATGCTTGACAATGAACAGAGATTATCTCGCAAATATCTCCGGCCTCTCAGGATGCACGGCACTTATCTCGATCTTAAAGAGAAATCCAACACTCTGAGAGAATGATTTCATCGTGAAGTACGGTGAATTTAGTCGAAGGAGCGATTAGATTATGTTAGAATTCGGATTTAAAGCGAGCAGAGTTTCATTCAATCCTCGCCCAAAAAACAAAAAAAAAAACAAAAAATCCTCAATCGCAAGTTGATTTTGTAAATTTTAAGCGTGTGCACCGCGTTCCACGTAAAATTTTGATAAGGAAGCATACCCTTTTCCATTTCATTTCTCACCTTCTCCAGTGGTACTCCTTTTGCTAAGGTATTGGCTTGTGTCAGTATCATCCATACTAACAACAATTTTAAAAACAACCTCACGGTTCTTTGCTCCTAAGTGACAGGACGGGGATGGTTGTGACCCTCTTTCATCCCTCGTTGCGGCTCTGGTTCACCCTGAACGGAGAAGATACATGCAGGGGTGATGGAGTGCCCATTTCTTTTCAGAAAACCCAGCATAAAAAAGAAACAAAACTCGAGAATTCAAATAATATATGGGTATAAACTGCACATTGTGGGTTAAGACTTCTCGATGGCGAGCCCAAAAGTACATGCTTCTCAATGACGTCGTGCCTTGAATTTTTTTCCCTTCGTTTTCGAGAGAGAAAACCACCAATTCTTTCGCCGTATTTCTTGGAGAACGTTTTTGCATAAGAGAATCCTGCTACGTCTCATCAATTTAAATGAAAATAATCCATACAGAGAGTGCAAACATTTCAAACTCATGAGTTGAAAATTGCTGACTCGGCGAGTTAAAATATCTGAGCCGAACACACTGCGGAGCGGCATGCTGTATTGCTGTCGGCGGGAAGGGCTCACTGGCACCTACAAACCTAAGTGGATACTTCACGCATGGCGCAATGCGTGAAGTATCCCTGTTAGGTTTGTAGGCGCCAATGCGCTGGACGGCCGCCGCGCCGCTCACAAGCAACTATTTCACATCAGAGGTACACAATATCATATGAAATTGAATTTTTGGTGGGTTGCTTGCATTGCATTGAGATGAAACGAGGCAGGGTGTTTACGACACCGTGACTCGATTTGCACGTACTTTCAGCCTCACTATCGACGAGTGTATGTGAGAACATTTACATAGCACTCGAGCGCCACACACTGGATCGAGGTAACTAGAGAGGTCGGACATGAAATTTTCCACTACAACCGCACATTTTGAGTTAATTTCGTCTCGTTTTCAATTTCAAGGGGTGAATTTCACCAACAAAAGTTTTCAAAACATTTGAGACAAAATTTCACGAGAAAACCAATGCAACCAGCTTTGGAGCCTCTAAGTTTTGTAAAAAACGGAGTTATAAACGCTTAAAGTTCGCACACTTTGTCCGGCCTCTCCTATTGACTCGATCCACCGTGCGCCGTGAGGCGATGACTAAGCACATGAAACACAATGTTAACAAAAATAAGTTCAACTTTGAGCAGGCAGAAAATACTGGATATGCGATCACCTCATCATCAGGCTGAGATGTGGAGGGGTCGTGGCGAACCCGAGGATTTTTCAGAAAAATGAGGGACCATGCACCCTCTATAAGTGCATCGATTCTCAGCAAACAATTCCAACCATGAGACTTTACTGTGCGGTTACTCAAATGGTTCAAGTGAGTTAAATCAGGACACCGAGGGACCCATTGATCGCTTGCATCGATCAAATTTTAAAGACGTCACTTGTCAGTATCTATGGCATCACTTTGCAGATTTTTTTTGCTCAGATCGACTAAGGGCACTCTTCCGTTGGGTGTTACAAACTGTCGATGAAATCATACATCGCAGGCAATTAGCATTCACCGGCAAATTGCAATCAATTTGCGATGAGTAAAAAATTGAAAAATTCAAAAGTAAAGAGACAAGATTGAAGACTGATTATTATGGCTGGAGTTCAAACAGATTTGTATTACTTCTAGAATGCGTGGTGCCAGCTAGCACGATTTGGAGTGCTTGGATCGACATCAGTGACCTTAGTGTTGAGTTTGATTCGGATAGGCAACTAAACTAACTCCCCTGCGAGGCGGAGAGTATCAACCGGATTTGAAGGCGCTCTAAGCCGCGGTTGTGCATCTGAAGTTCTGTGCCAATGAGTTAACTCGCGTGCCGCTCACAAATTGCCGGCGCTTGCTGACTGCCTACGACACGTACAGGGTATATAGAGCTTCAAATAGTTTTTCGCTGCAGAGGGTGATTCTTTCCAAACGCCTATGCATTGCAATACTTGTGTTGCTGCGTACAAAGAGGAAAATTCAATGAGATTCTCGTCTGCAATAGATGGGAATATTTTTAGGAGGTGCATCGATGCTTCAGAAGCAAACTACGTTCGAGCAGTATTTTCCAGCTTGATTACACAATATCACTTTGGTCTCGGAACAGAAACACCTCAATTCGTCAGTCAATGTTTAAACGCGCTATACATCACATTCGACCATCGCTTCTTTCCTCCTTAATTTCTACTCAATAAGATTGACATCACATCGCTGCAAATGACGTAAAAAGATGTCAGTTTTTTATGCTGTAGGCTTATAATTTTTGACCGTTCACAAGAAAAAGGACCCTCGTGCTTTGCGATAACTCGATTGATCTGCTATTTGAACCAATGGAAAAGGATCGATAAACAGGGTAAACTTTAAAAATCGATTCTTTACCGTAGCTTCAAATGGGGAAAAATCGATAATCGATCATTCAAGCCTTGCCGCTGATCTTAGTCCAAGGAGGTGGACATGCCAGTAGAACGATTTTTGTTGAGATGGGCCATGAACCGAAATTTGAGATTTCAACGGAAAAAGATAATCATAAAGGAGAGATTTAGTCTGTTATATTGGCAATATGAGGGACAACCCGGAAATAACGCATCATGAACATGGAAAATTGAAAAGTAACGGGGCTTTTTCTATGAGGTACTTGCTCGGAACTGCTTGCTTCATCACACTGCTTTAACTCTGTTTTCGTTTGAATTTTTTTGACGGTTTTGATCAAATATTTAATACGATTAACTATATAAAAAGTAATTTGTAAAACCCTCATCCGCGCTGTGGTAAAAATGATTCATTTCAAGCTGTTGCGAACTAATAAGGTCCTTTCACCTCTAAACGGTCACAAATTGTTGACATACTTATTCGGACATTCTTATTTTACTGACATCTGTCTGAAAGTTAGCTGCGATTGAACATCTTTCAAAACTGGACATTTCACACAGAATAGAACGATAAGGAACACAGCTTGATAATCGTGTAACATTAAAATTATTCTATAAAATTATTATGTCAAATGTCATCTATGAAATTTTGTGACGTTCAATATGCCTGAGCAATTTTTCCTGAAGGGAAACAAAATAATACACTTGAGTGTGAGTTACATACGGAACAGTTCCCTCATTATTTTAAAACTGATTGGTAACATTCATTTCATTAACAATTGAAAAAAGAAAAACTTAGAAGTAAAGAAAACATAGAACGAAAATAAAAAGCAGGGCCGTCGCGAAGGGAAATTATCGTCTTTGCAAGCATTGCCGGATCCACAAAATTGGCAACATTGTTGTTTCTCCATCTAAATCTATGGAAATGTATCGATTCTTGAGGGGTTCAGGTACTCCAACAAGAATCGATTATTGAACCTATAGTTTTAAGTGAAGGAAATCCAGTGTTGCCAAATTGCTAGATCCGCTTTTGTCGCAAAGAGCGAATTTTGAGCTTCTTCCCCTCCTCCAGACAATGGGTGGAGGGAGGGAGGGGGATTGACGATTCTAGTGGGTGTGAAAGTACTCTCTTTAAAGACTAATTTCTTTTGGAATCCAGGGTGGGAATTTTTGAAATTCAAAAGTTACGACCATGGTTAAGATTGAGGCCGTGATTAGTTTTTTGTTTATTTTTTTTTCTTTTTCTTTTTTTTAAAATAGAAAAACTCTTTTCAGAATTGAATAAATAAAATGAAAAGAAAGTATACTGTTTTCTCTACGCACCCCAAAGTGAGTTCATAACTATTGCACCCCTCGCGATGGGCCTGATAAATAGTGCACAAAGGGATGGTTTGCGCGCACTCCGCAAAAAAAATAATTAAACAAAGGCGGGAAAAGTGGGTGCACACGTGTGCCGCTGATATTGTACGATAACTAACTAAGATAACAATTCCGTAAAATTTCAGGAGAAAATAAAAATAAGTGAAATGTGTCCAAATAAAAATAACATTTTCCTTTACATTTATTCCCACGTTCGAATCTACAGCACTTAAAACAGTGCATTAAACAATATTACAAATGTTGTAATATTTTCACTTACAAACGAATAGACAAATAAATTAAAATTACTATACACAAATAATTGTAATGCCATGAACAGTTCACAACATTAATCATTGATCGGTTACACTCCACTCTGTGACATTCTCCCAAACTTGGATTTTCATTTTGGTTTTAATGATGAACCCAATCGCGATCTTGATGAGTTGGCAACACTTGCCCATTTCAACGCGCCTGGAAAATCGATATAGATGGAAGCAGACACATTTGCTTGTCTTCGATTTTTTATAATGCATTTGAATGCATAACGAGCAGCAGTGGCGTGGCGTGAATGATCGATTATCGATATTTCCCCATTTGAGCTGTGGTAAAGAATCGATTATTAGGGTGTTCGCTGCGAACACCCTAACAATCGATTCTTTACCACAGGTTTAAATGGTAGATCAGTCGATACATCGCAAAGCACGCCACGCCACTGACGAGCAGCGTTGCCAACTTGCGACGATCGCCACTGGCTTAATCTCTGGCCGATTTAAGATGTCAAGAATTCTAGATTCAAGGCGCAAAACCGATGCTCAATCAATTTCTAATATAAATGTACGTATTTATGCTAAAAGGAACTATATCGCACGCAAATCTCATACGCATAGTTCCAGTGGCGTGGCGTGAATTGCGATATATCGATTGTTATGCCATTTAAACCTATGAAAAATATCGATTATCAGGGTGTTCGCAGCGAACACCTTAGTAATCGATTCTTTACCATAGTTTCAAATGGCGAGATATCGATAATCGATTATTCACGCCACGCCACTGCATAGTTCCTTTCAGCATAAATACGTCCAAATGTACGTTCGTGATCTAGCCATCATTGTCGTTCAGCTCTGCTACAGAGGTGGATCCAGTAATTTCTCAACATAAGAACCCTCCATTTAAACCTATGCTAAATAATCGATTTTTATCGAAGCACCCGGTCCCTCCAAGATTCGATACATTTCCATAAGTTTAAATGGAGAAAAGACAATATGCTGGATCCGCCAATGCTCTGCTGGTTCCTCCTGCTGGCAACGATGGCGATCTTCGCGAGTTAGTAACTCTGTTCTTTTTCCATTTAAACGTATGTAAAAACTCGATCTTCGAGAATCGATTGGGTTCAAATCGATAAAGAACAGTGTTGCCAACTTGCGAGAATCACCACCAGATGCGTGGCGGGCTTTGCGATTTATGAATCAACTGCCATTTAAACCTATAGAGAGGATCGATAAACTGAGTGTTCGCAACGAACACTTAAATAATCGATTCTTTACCATGGTAAAAATGGGAAGATATCGATAATTGATCGTTCACGCCCCCCGATTGATCACCACTGCGTTAGCGGGATAAAGAGTGCCCATGAAATCGACCGAAAATAAGATAATTGAGCCATGTGATCCATCATGTGCGGAATAATGTGCACGGAAAAAAAAAGAATTGCTGATTCAGCAATTCAATTGCTAAAAACAGTGAGAGCAATGTTTCAACGCAGATTTTACAACAAAAAAATGCTACTTTAACCACATTGTAAACTAATTTAACCACGAGGGTGGTTAAAGTAGCATTTTTAATGCTATACTTTAACCGCATTGTAAACTAATTTAACCACAGGGGTGGTTAAAGTAGCACTTTTTTTGTTGTAAAATCTGCGTTGAAACATTGCACTCACTGTTTTTAGCAATTGAATTGCTGAATCAGCAATTCTTTTTTTTCCGTGTACCGTAATTTGATGGGTAAAATTTTCATTGGCCTCGGATATCGAGTCTCTGTGAAATGGACTGCATATTGCAATAGGGAAGTACAATTTTGGGCTAACTCTACAAACGATGTATGTGGCATTGGTTTCAATATGCACTTAGGTATTTTTGTAATGAGCCAAAAATTAATAGTTCCTGATTGCAAAATGTAGTTCAAATGAGATAAGACAACTCGTCGGTACTCCGACGTAAGGGCGTATCACTATCTGCACATGAGCCCTAGAAAGCATAGAGTTATTTGGAGAACGGAGCTCACGTGGAAATTAAGAATTGAGATACGCTCTTGCGCCAGAGGGACGACGACTAATTGGACTGCATTTTGCAATTTGGACCTATAAATTCCGGCCCGGTTTAAAAACAACGTATGTGCCATTAGTTTCCCTATGCACATAAGTGTTTTTTCAGATGAGCCAGAATTTATAGGTCCAAATTGCAAAATGCAGTCCAATTGGGACGATCAAGGGAGTAACCGCAGTGTGCTCTAAGCCGTGTGAATTTGATCTGCCATCCATTGACGGAAACCTTTCATCCTCTCGCATGCTATTACCGGATATTTGTCATTATAACCACAACAATTTAGTTAGCTCGGCGTAACTAACAAAGTGACTAGATTTCATAGACCCCTATTCTCCCGTGCTAAAGAAGAACGGCGTATGAACATTCGAAAGTTGCCAAATTCCCTTCGATAAAATGTTTATTTTTGAGGGACATTATGAACATTTTCCCTTGAAATCTTCGGACACCTAAGATCAAATTACAGACACAATTATCTGAGAAATTGGCAGAAAAACATTCAAAAAATATTCTGAAAAATAATGATTTGTCAGAGGAAATTCGGCAAGGTATAGAGGCTCATACGGAATTTTTTCTTAGCTCGGCAGAATTAACCTATGCTTGACACCGTGTTGACTCAGTGATCAAAAACGTCCAACTTCTTCACCCGAGACTTGCTGACATTTTCGTTTCTTTGCAAGACTGAGTTAAAAAAGGTTTTTTTTTTATCACACTCCAACTACTTTCACCCTTCAGCTTTCAACCTGTTACCGATTGATAGGATTTGACAAGTCTATAGCGCTGTCACTGCGGAGGTAAGGGGGAGTAACTTCCAGTTTGCTCATCTCATGAAAAAAAGAACAAATGTTATAAAAAAACTGAAGAGAAAACACGTAAAAAAAGAGTATGACTCATCTCAATCTAAAATAATAGGCAGGAGGTACATGTAAACCAATTATTGTGGAAATTGTCAAATAGTTGAACACAAGTGCCGATTCAAAGGAATACATTCGTAAACTTCAAAACCTCTACATTCCAATACCCAAGTAACGTACATAGTAACATTTCGAGATCTCCTTTAACAATTTTAGCGTAATAAAATCTTACAGTGCGTCGTCAGTAGAATTCAAGGCGTAAAAACATTTAAATTCATCAAACTAATATATCAGCTCTGCGCAAAGAATATTTCGAATATAGAACAGTATACAGGACCAATGATTTCAATAATGTCCCATTAAGCCGTTAATTTTTGTGAAGCCTACAGTCACAGTTGCAAAAGAGATAAAGGTGAAATTTTTTGGGGGAGAGGGGAGTCTGCAATGGAGAATTTGCAGGGGTCTGAAATTTTGTACATTTCATGTTTAAAACAAAAGTACTAAGAGTTCTAAGCATTGGGATATCCCTGGTTTTAATTGAACAATTATTGGAAGAGATACGACCGAATTACCAATTCGGCTGAAATACAAGTGTTTAAATGGGAAATATCACCAGATGACGTCTCCCGGCGCGGTGGCTTTTCTCAGTTTAATATCTATTTTTCTACAATTTCCTATTTCAGAAAAAAATTATGAAAAATGATGCGAACTCAGTTCAGTAAGCTCTCCAAATGAAGCAATAAAATTTTGGTGTGCAAATTCTCCATTTCTACTATGATCCCGGAAGTTTTTGTTCAGATTTCACTTGGGGAAAAAAAACTCATAGAAAATGCCAAGCAAGTAGAGACGAAACCCCTTCTGGCTGAGGGGTGGTTTCTCTCGGAGATAATCTGCATGTTTTAAATGGTCTGTTCCATCGAACAACGCTACTTGGGTACTATGCTCACAATTGGACTTATTTCTATCAAAGAGACCTATGTGCAAGTGAGAAATATGGGGTGTGCTCGTTAGTTCTCTGGCTGAAAGAGTGAATGAGAATAATGAAGCGCCAGTGACGTCAGCGGCGAAGAAACCAACGCCGTTGCGGCTCGAGGGCTGCTTTAACTGGATTGCATTTTGCAAAAAGGAACCACTAGCATTGCAATGTTGCTAAGATTGTGCAACTTCATTTGTCTTGGAGGAAAAACCCGATTATCCATTAATAGTTTCTATTTTACTCGCTAAAAACTGTAAATTTAAGACAAAAATTACCATCTAAATTTCATAGTTTTTCACGATTTCCGCAATTTTATTGCAAAAGATGAAGTTGCACAATCTTAGCATCATTGCAATGCTAGTGGTTCTTTTTTGCAAAATGCAATCCAACTCATGAGCCCTGTTCACGAAGCTCTCTTGCCATACCCGATTGCCCGCAGCTCATGAGTCTCGCATTCAGTTGGCACATAGGTCTGTTTGATAGAATGTAAAATCCCGCTTTTCCAATTCTTCAAAAGGAATCACGCCCACTTTTATATTGCTTCTTATGCAGCTTTCTAGAGCACACCCCATATTTCTCACCTGCACATAGGTCTCTTTGGTAGAAATACGTCCAATTAAGCTTTCATCTTGTGGCGCGAAATTCGTGAGGCGATGTACTGGTCCGTAGTAAAAAATTATTTATAAGTACCTGGACACGATACTGTCAGTTCGCGAAGTATTACCTGAAGTTAAATGAGATTTAGAATTAACCGACGGAGTGGTGTGACAGCTGATGAACGGTGCTCTGCAAAAAAAAAACAAAAGAAAAATATACCTAATGAATATTGAAATTTCAGAGGAGAATGGTTGGGAGCAAGGGACCGGTCCACGCATTAAAGAGACGCGAAACTGTGTTTGTCACGGTTTCACCTGCTGATTTCGCACTGAAAGGTCTCGTTTAAAAATAGGCAGCAAAAATTGAAATAATTCCCCTAAACGAAGAGCAAGAATGTCGATCATAAAAATCAAAAGAACCGTGTTAAGCAGAAAGGAATCAAGCCACATCAGCTATTGCCAAATTTTTTGGACGATTTAATTTCTTACATGAAAACGGTTGTACGGATTTATTTTTTGCATCTTTCACTGAATTTCCTGCATAAAGTGAAATCTGCACAAACGTTCCCTTGTAAAAAATTTAATTTCCCGGTTAAATTTGGCAATAGCTGATGTGACTTGGTTCCTTTCTGCTAAACGCGGTCCAAATGCTTGGTGTCTCGGACACTAAGGTTTGTCACACCGAACTTTCGGGTCAAGGAATCGGCCAATTGCACTAGTCGCAGAACCCTACCTTGATGGTTTAAGCTTACGGATCGGCAAAAAAGAATGAAATCTATTTAACCGCCAAGGTTCCATGTACAATATCAACGGAGGTATCGTTCCATCGAAAAACACGGTGAATGATTTCATTCACAACAGTGGTGCATACCATGTTTTTTTCTACATAGTCTCCTTCTGTAACGACTATCGTAATTAGCGAAAATTGGTTCTTCCTTTGAACTTCCCGTGCTATTAAATACACGTATATACCTCCCGACGTCATGAGCTTGGCAACGATCCAACTCTTACTGTGGAGAGCGACCGTGTAAACTTTGCTCATGGGTCAAAGTGCAGGTTCATCAAAAGTCTGCCTTCTCAAGAGCGTAAACAGCGACTACTGCCATTATTTCCGAGTTTTTAACGGCTGAAAAATCAGTGCAGTTTCTCAAGAGGTGCGGTGCATGTGTTAACCGCTTGTGAATAAACAGAGTCCAAATTGGTCAGATTTTATGTAATTTTCTCATCATCTTAAATGACAGCAATTTATACAGAGCGAGCAAAAACTTAATGGTGGTAACGAGTGGAAAAAGTCCTGAGTCCGCGAGTCAAAATAATCGCGCCGAACACACACCGGTTGGCGCGAAACGTGTATTAACGCCTACAAGACTGTATGAATACTTCCTGCACTGCGCGTTCAATACAGTGCGCACTTATCGCATTGTAGCGCCTACAAGACTGTGGGAATACTTCACGCATTGCGCGTTTACAACGGAGCGCACTTATCGCATTGTAGCGCCTACAAGACTGTGGGAATACTTCACGCATTGCGCGTTTACTACGGAGCGCACTTATCGCATTGTAGCGCCTACAAGACTGTGGGAATACTTCACGCATTGCGCGTTTACTACGGAGCGCACTTATCGCATTGTAGCGCCTACAAGACTGTGGGAATACTTCACGCATTGCGCGTTTACTACGGAGCGCACTTATCGCATTGTAGCGCCTACAAGACTGTGGGAATACTTCAAGCATTGCGCGTTTGATACGGTGCGCGCTTTCATCGTTGGAAAGTCGTAATTTCTCGGTGCCGGTCCTACCGCGTTCTACACTATTGCCGACCAACGCACACCGTGACCGTGAGCTTGCAATGGTAGGATCGAGAGATCATAGAGATTTTGCATCCCTGAATGACGTCTTTTGAGTCATTCTGCCATGCTGAAGAAAAACGCCGCATGATCATACGAATATTGCCAAATTTCCTCTCAAAAATATCTATTTTTGAAGAAAGTTATGAATGTTTTTCCTTGAAATTTTCAGACTTTTTCGATACAATTTCGAACAAAATACTCCGAAAAATCGGAGGAGAAATATTCGCAAATTGTCCTGAAAATTTGTAGTTTTTCGGAGGGACTTTGGTGACGTCTGATGGCTCATACGGCGTTCTTCCTGAGCACGGCAGCATTTATATCGGGATTGGTCCGTTTTTTCTGACCGACGATCGTTAAAACGAGAGCCTGTCTAGAGCGTGGAAATCGGCCGATCCCTTGAATTCTCGTGATAGAGAGGGACAACTGGACTACATTTTGCAATTTGGAACTATAAATTCTAGCCGGGTTTAAAAACAACGGATGTGCCATTAGTTTCCCCATGCACATGAGTGTTCTTCCAGAGGAGCCAGAATTTATAGCTCCAAATTGCAAAATGCAGTCCAACTTTACCTTGGTTTCATCAATCAGCGAGACACTTTGCACTAGTTGCTCGACTTAAAACACGGATGAAGGAGAGGAGAAGGAAACTATGGTATCCACTACCGCGATGGATGACGTCATTAAACATGTTTTATAAGTTTATATTGTACATAAAATCCTGGTGTTTGAGCATATCTTATTATTTTTTGCTGCTACATAAGCGTAAAAACTATCAAAACAAAACACTATTCTATAACCAGAGCAACTAATCTATTAAACATCTTCATTGGTTCGGATGAAATTCAAGGTTCGGTTACATAGTAGGAGAGCTCATTATGACAAATCGAGAGATTAGTTTGACAAACTGATCGTCCGATCGATGGACAACTGGGCACAGGTTGTTTGGTTGAAGCGACTGATCCCCCCCCCCCCTTTATTGAGGTGAAAATGATCAAAATGCGAACATCGAATTCCCGACACATTGGCCTGAGTTCCTCTAAAATAAGTAGGACTTCTGTATGGAGTTATTCTCATGGAGTTTGCCACTCTGACATCAGACTGCTTTATGGAACAAAGCCAGTCTGATCGTGATCAATTCTCAATTTTATTAAGAATTTTTAAGACTGATCCTTGGCAAATCTAGCTGATGTTCAAAATATTATGTGATCTCAATTACACAAAATCATTACTTTGAACAGTAAATTTTGAAACATCAAGAGCCTCATGGTCGATAGAGCGAGTGTCGAATATTTTTGTCTCCGCTTTCACTGGTTTTGGTAATACGAAACCTCAGGAAGTTCTGCAATCATTGATTGTACATCAAAGAATTCAAAGCGCAGGTGCTTGGGTGATAAAGATAATTCTTCTTGTATTGGTCTCAGCCATTTTTCGAAAATAAACTTTTGAATATTTTAATTCCATGCAATCTTTCAAGGTCCAGTTACACGATCAAATTGAGCCATCAAATTGGGCCTCTCATTGGTCGCATCCTTACCTCAGGTCTCTTTCCATCAATCAGAGCTTCAGTTTGATGGCTCAATTTGATCGTGTAACTGAACCTTACAGCACGATAGTTACTACCGACGAATATTTTAGAGAAACGCTGGTGCCCATGAATTAAACATAGCTCTCAGCTTTAACAACGCATCTCATGTTTGATCGATTGACAGAGAAGTTGACAAGCTTAATAGAACCAAAATGAAAAACGCTCTCAGGACAAAGTAGATTTCAAGAGATTCGTCAAATCATGGGGTAAATATAATGCATCAAAAGGGTTGTTAGGTTTTTGCCAATACATGCAACCAAAATTAGGGTTTAGTTTTTAAAATTTTTGAGGGATGACAAAACAGTTACAACATAGAAAATTGGTTAGTACACAGAGAAAAACGGTTATTCGTTTAAACGTACTACATCGTGATGGAAAAAAACCAAACAGAAAAAAAAACATTGATAAAATGAACGTCAAATATTGAATCACACTATCTAACATTCTATAGGCACTTTTAAAATCAAAATGACTACAATCTAACGTAAAATTATTTTTCTTTAATGACACAAAATTACAAATACATACCATGGTAGTATTTATCTGCTTTATGAAAGGGCTTTCAAAACCAATCCAAGATTTTTTTCAAGTCAACAACAGCGCTCGGTTTTCTCTCAAACTAAAACAAGCTCATTGCGTTGTCGATTACTCAGAAATTCTCAAAGACAATACTGAGTGATTTAAGGACTCATTGAACCGAAATTTATGACCGCACCATAGAAAGGCTTACTGAAAATTAGAGCAATAGAGAGGTCTGGTGCACTAACAGGGTAAGTGAAATTGAGATTTTAAAAATTTCCGAGGGACCCTCTTGAAAACAATTAATTTTAGAGAAAATCAGGTCCTTGCCCAGGCTTAGCAACACAACAACAGTTGAAATAGTTTCGGCCATTACAATGTTTCAACTTCATTGCTGATTTTCTCGGAATTACAAATAAAACCACAAGTAACATGCTCAAGCTGTAAATGCGCATTAACAACTTGGCCGTACACGAAAAAAATGTATGTCAGTGACTACTCCTGATTGAATATGTCATACTTGCTAGTATTCTGACAGTGCTTATCACACGGATAGTTAACTTAACCAGGCGCACGATTAACAGCGTCAGAAATCGAGTACTGATTACTAGATTCCCTGGGTATCATATTTAATCAGGAATCCAGTAATAACTTGCATTCCTTTCAGTCAGTGTAACTACAAGTAATTTTCGGAAAATATTGATCGGCTGCATGGTGACTTTGGTCAACCTGGATCAACTCGAAAATATATTCAAAATTATGGTTGACGGAACTATATGCTTGCAATGTTCTTCTTCTAGACTTTGAGATGAGGAGAGGTTGAATTCCTTTGACAAAGTTAAGTCTGTTATTTAATTATTTTATTTGATTGGACATTTTTACTTGGCCTCGAAATTACTACAGAATGTGGGATTGTAGTTGAGAGCTGGAAAAAACTCTTGGTTCGGAGAAAGAGTTGGTTAAAAATGATAAAAATAAACAAAAAATGATTTTATAAAGAAAAGAACCAAATTAAAATTCTAGACATTTGGCGACCAAGGAGAAGGCGAGGGGGAACTCGTGCATTTATGCTAATTGAACTGATTGAGTAACGGTACCTTCTACGGACAAGATAAATATAATTGCTTCGGTTTAAATATAGGTAATAGTTATAAGAGATATTTTTTTTAGGTTCAAAGGATACAAAATTGGATTTTACAGATCGTACGGTTTTTTTATAGGCTGTGGCAAAGTATCGTAAGTAGAAGCTCAATCTATAAAATTTACTCATTTTACCATTAAGAGAAACTGCAAGTATTTGGATATCCAGTATTAGTTCGTAACATTATTGTTTCGATGTTTAACAGTACAAAAGTTTAAAAAAAAAAAAGAAACAAGAGAAAAAAAGCGACCTTCGAATAGGACTTAATCGGCGCGGCGAAAAGAAAAGGGAAAATAGGAGAAAAATATATTGCGCTGTGTAAAATGTTTGTTTCACTGAGAGATATGAATTAAAAAGCATGTTCGGAACATGCTTTCATGCACGATCTGTAACATCAAGTAGTTCAGTTCACTTCTTTAAATGGACTACGCGTTGCAGATCCGTGCATCGAAGAGTTTTCGTGGACCTTCTTCCATGGACGGTTGCTTTTATAATTAATTTCCAACTATGGGAAAATATACAGTTTAAACCGAAAAAATGCGGCACTCTCGATTCGTTCAAAATCTGATGGAATTAAAGTTATTTGACTCATGGCGGATCTGATAGACATCTAAAATTTAAATTGATTCTCGATTTTTCAGACCTACCTCCATTAATTCACTCAGGATGCATTAAGAACTTGAGAAAAAATAACTTCACTTTGTTAAAGCTCCCTAAGTACCAGTTTCAAATTCAAACCATCTTTTCTACATGACTTTCACCAAAACGCGGCTGTCAAGCATTGGGAACTTCTTCGATAAACAAAAAAATATAAGTATGGATTTCAATCTCATAAGCACCGATTACTATGTGCGTCAAAGAGTTATTCTGGAACTGTGTAATTATTTATATCACGGCAACGAAACGGACAATAAATAAATGGAATAAAAACATATTGAGTGAACGGATTAGATTTAAAATGTTTTCTTTACGATCGAGAGCTAACCGTTGAAAAGGGAGGGCTAAGGACGATTCTTTTAAATTGATAATGCTGTTTCTCCTCCATTTAAATCTGCTGTAATTGAGCCACATCCACGGTGAAACTGCAAAAATGAGTGTCTCGATTGTTGTGTTTCGGCGTCTCCGCTCTTGTATTATTTGTTAAAAAGAGACCGAGCCGACATTATGCCTTGATATTTGCGCAGAGTGTTCATCGTAAGGGGAAGACAAATCACTGAGATTTTAAAAAAAAATGACGTTTAGTAGTTTTCCATGTAGAATATAAAGTATGATAGGAAATCTGCAACCGGAGGCGTGGCGTGCTTTGCTATATATCGATTGTTATACCATTTAAACCTATGGAAAAGGATCGATAAACAGGATGTTCGCAGCGAACACTTTAATAATCGATTCTTTACCATAGGTTTAAATGGCATAACAATCGATACATCGCAATTCATGCCACCCCACTGCAACGCCGCAAACCGAGACACGTGTTTCTGCAGTTTCACCATCGGCATTTCGCAATTCGGAGCTACAAATTGTGGCTCAGTTGAGAGACAGCATAAGCACCGTTAATTTCACCATGCACTTACGTGTTTTTACGAGTGAACCAGATATTGTAGTTTCTAATTGCAAAATGTAGTTTAATTATCCGTTCTATGCGAAGCAGGCTGCTCCACCTAGAATCGATTGCTTTACATACGGATGATACAGATGTATGGATCAGTGGCCAGACGTGAATCAGCGATTTTCGATATTTCCCCATTTGAAGCTATGGTAAAGAATCGATTTTAAGGTTTTTGTTGCCAACACCCTATTCATCGATCCTTTTCCATAGGTTTAAATGGCATAACAATCGATATATCGCAAAGCACGCCACGTAACTGATACGGATTAAACGGAGGAAAATAAATCTTACCAACTTGTAAGGCTCGTTACTGTTGAGGTTTGGTAGGGCAAATGAAATAGAAGCAGAATTAAACAGTATTACAAAAATAGTAAACAAATCAGGTGAAATGTGGGCCCAGAGAACTAACCGGAGAAGAGGGGGGGTTTTGGATTAAAGTCCCGAGCTCCATGTATTGAAGAGTTTAAAAATACCTATTGAGATTTACGTAAGGGAGTAAAGAATTTCTTATCAAGCCAACCAAATTAATATGGTTTTAGATGGCAATAAAGGTAAAAAAAATATTTTAAAAGAAAAAACAAAAAACGAACGGATTTGCAATCTTTATGGAGCTTGAAATACTCTTGTTACGAAGTAAAAGTCCGATGAAACAAATGTTACTTCATAAGTTCATAGTGTTTACACAGAAAACGAAATTATGGCAATTATTTACGGTTTATGAACGACTGCTTTAACGGCCGCATACGGATAAAAACCGAGATTTATTCACTCTTCTTTTTGTGTCTATCTTCTCGATATTTTTCTGGTAGGGGGGGGGGGGAGGCGGAAAGCATGTGATAGCTCTCTATTATTGCTTCATTCTTACGGGCGTAACCATTTGGTTTGGGTAAGATACGAATCGAAAAAAATTTAAATTGAAGTGTCAACATTTGGTAGAGTCGAATTGTCAGATCTCATCGTCTCATACCACGCATAACTGTGCGTGGTTATGTGAAAGCATGGCACTATCGTCAGACTTTCCTACAATAATATGGCAAAAATTGAGTCATGGGACTATTGAGGGGCATTCCTACAATTGCACGGCCTCCAGACACACTGCATTTGTCACAGATTAGGAATAGTCGGTAGTCAAAGTCTGTTCCACAGCTGACACGAGTTTTATCAAACTTTGAAGTTTACGAATCGTTTCAAGAGCGGAAAGAAAGTTGAGAAAAAGTCGAGAAAATAGTTGGGAGACTGGGTAACGGTGCTAAAGCGCGTAATCGTTTACGTATCATGGGCGTATGTATAATTGGGCGCGTTAAAAAAATAAAGGTGAATATAGAGTTGATTGTGATTATAAAATATTGCGCATGTAAGCAAAATTTCTTGCATTCATATTGAGTAATACTGATTACAATACTAATATTCGAAAGAATAAATATAAGGTCATGATCTGATAGAAATACTGGAGTTTGCGGCGATGGAGTTCGTAAATTCTGCATAATTATAGAAAAAGTATCGACGATTCGGAAAGTTAACACTAAAAGGTTTTCATGATTGTTTCATTTTAGAAAAAAAAACAAAAAAATATAAAGTAAAAAAAACGAAAACGAAAAAAAATCTTGCTACATGCAAACACATATGGAATGATGAAAATAAGTTACAAAGTCCGAATTTTACAATCATTATTGAGTATTTGCAATTGTCGCTAAATCTACATCGACCGAATTTTGCTATTAGGATGAAGGGCACAGAAACCAATTGTGTCTGTGTTTAACAACTCAAGGAGGGATAATGGAATTAACAATGCACCAGACAGACGGTTTAATGGGCGAGTTGGCTTCTGTTAGAACACACAGGAGTCTGGTAAAATATACAGAGCAAGTTTACCTCTAAAAAGTAAGTAATAAAACATGGATACCTGAAGACATGGCTTCATGCGAGTTAGTTCAGAGATTATTCAAAGTCTTCTGCATGGAGACTGCCGGATCAAAAGAAATTCATACAAAATTTGAAACATCAGCGATGTTAATTTACCAATTACTTATTTTAGCAGGAAGAAACTTTCAATATATTGGTTCTGAAAACCACTACGAGTCATACAAAAATCCCTAAAAATAGACCGCCACTCAATTGAACCTACCAACCCTGGAGGTGTTACAACTAAATCACTTTGCGCTAAAATACTTGCGTTACGTATTAGCCACGCTTCTTCCACGAACAGCCGTTTCCACTAATGATAGCCCCGTGTCCTTTTTGTCTTCTGTGTCCATAGCTTTGTCTATCAATTTCAACAATCAGTCCCCTGATCGGTTCTTATAACCGTGATCTCTACGTCTCCTAAGTGCTGATTATTGAAATCGATGAAGAAAGCTGTAGACAAAGGAGACAAGAAGAAAATCGAATGAGCCTATTGGTTGAAACGGGTGGTTTCCTCCAGTTAAACCTATGCTGAGTAATCTATTCTTGTCGGAGCACCTGACCCCTCTAAGAATCGATACATTTCCATAGGTTTAAATGGAGAAAAACAACGTTGCCAAATTGCTAGATCCGTCAACGCCGAGATTTATCCGTGGGCATGATAACAAAGATAAGCGGAAAGAGAAGAAAAGGAGAAGAAAACATATTTGCAAAGGTTCTTAGATTCTGAGGTTCGGTTTATTATTGGGACTCTGCAAATGTCATCCTTCTCTTCCTTATATATAAGGAGGGTACATAAACTTTTTCCGAAAAATAAAAAATAAAAAATAAAATTGCCACCTCAAAAACGTGAAGGGTCATAGCAAGAGGAGGAAAAACTTTCTAATAACTCTAAATGAACTGGTTTTATTGAATAATTACACTTTAGAAACGTCTTCGATCTGACTTGGGAGATATTTAGACATATTTATGCTAAAAGGAACTACGTTGCACACAAACCCTTTGCACACAGTTCCTTTCAGCATAAATAGGCTCATTTGACGTAGCTGTCTCGAGCGGGTGTTGAACAGTGGCGTGGCGTGAATTGCGATGTATCGATTGTTATGCCATTTAAACCTATGGTATGGGATCGATTATCAAGGTGTTGACTGCGAACACCCTGTTCATCGATCATTTTCCATGTGTTTAAATGGCATAACAATCGATATATGGACGTATTTCTGTCAAACAGAACTACGTGCATTATGACGTGAGCCCTGTTATGCATATGTTCTTATCGGTCTCAGGACTCATGTCTTAATGCACATAGTTCCGATTGACAGAAATACGTCCATATCGCAAAGCACGCCACGCCACTGGTGTTGAATTCTAAAGACATCAAAAAGTATTTATCTTCCTGGTAAAATAGAGGGCTCAGCAGTGGCGCGGCGTGCTTTGCGATATATCGATTGATCTGTCATTTAAACCTATGGAAAAGGATCGATTAACAGGGTGTTCGCAGCGAACGCCTTGATAATCGATTCTTTACCATAGGTTTAAATTACATAACAATCGATATATCGCAATTCACGCCACGCCACTGGGACTCGGAGAAAAAGCGATACAAAAAAGTCTTCGGCGGTGCTTAGGTTTACAGAAGACTGAGAATTTCTGTTGGGCTATTTTAGTCACACAGTTTTATGGCACGTGAGTAAACAAAGAAAATAAATCGAGATTGGTGTTTTGTTTATGAGCTAGCAGAACAGTACATTTTACCAAAGTCCTTTGCACGTGCAAGCGCAGACGCTGATCTAACTATAATGTCTCGACACCACCACTTCCACAAAGCTCATGCAAAGATCTAGGATTAACATTGTAAAGCGAGCTGACCTTTTGACTGAACCATGGACGTTTTAAACATTTTGCGCCTGCGGCTCATTGCCAGTCGTTTATTTATTTATGAAGAAAGAGACCAAGGATAGCTATCGAAGAAAGAACAAATCAGTTGTACACATATGAGGACTTATCTGTAACAATAGCGGATGTGAAAAATTACCTTTTCGAAACACATTCTAAAAACTGTTTTGGCATCGAGAAAATTTTGAAAAAATACTTGAGATGTGATCTTCGAGATACATCCGATGTGATCTTCCGTAGGTACATTATGCCAGAGCCAAAAATATTAAATTTTTGTGTGAACAAAACAGTTTTTTAAGCGTGTTTCGAAAAGGTAATTTTTCACATCCGCTATTGTTACAGATTAGTCCTCATATACGCTCCTAAGTTTGCGACGTGTGAAAAAAACTGATCAAACCTCGTTTTAATCAAGAAAATCTGTCGCTTTAAATCGATTAGATTTTAAGGTATCGTTCTCTGTTTTGGTCTCGTGATACTGAAAACAGTTACGTTGAAAATGTTCTCAGTGCAAAAATAAAAATGACGAATCGATAAATTAATTTTGAGCGAGAATTTCGAACACCTAATCAAGAGATTGTGCCCCTAGGTACACTATCGCTACGTATGAATGAGGAAGAAAAAAGAAAAGGAAGGACAAGATATGATATTTAAAGTAATGAAAAAGGGGAGGAAAAGAAAAAACTTGAAAATTTTCAGCCCCGGTTGAAGTTAAAAGAGCTGCGATTCAGGTGCGTTGCGAGACAAAATATGGCGGCTTGGCTCGATAGAGATGAATTAAAAACATTTTCAACATACAATATTTTTAAGAAATGCGTATGTGGTTTAAGTCATGAACTGACACTCCTCACTTCTAAAAGCTAGAGGAATCAATTCCTATTTTGCCACTTGATGGAATTCTGAGCTTTACATATTCATGGCTAATGAGTACATCCGATTACAGTGTTGCAAATTTTTGTTGATGTTTTATTATTTTGAAAGAAAATTAACCATTATTTCCCCTTTTTATCCGTATTTTTAATATCCTGTGGATTTCTTCAGTTGCTCAAATACATTGACAGAAGATCGGAAGAAGATTTGTTTAGTTTTTCCAAATATGAGAAAACATAATTGGAAATTTCGAGGCACCACAGTAAATTTACTAAGTTGTTTAGTTTAGCAATCGCTTTAAAATATAAGGAGATGAATTTGAGAAAGATGACACCATGAGACTTCCCGGGGCATTTCTTAATTGACGTTTGTCTATGAATTTAATGACGGATGAGAGGGGAATTATGATGAGCTGGGAGAATGGACGGATAAAATGACAGGACAAAGCGAATTAATAAAAAATAGAGTGAGATTGTCATATTCTTAGCTTCAAAAATGAAAACGAAAATAAAAATACTTAGATCTTACGAGGAAAAAAAGAGCTACAAACTTCCAGATTTTTTTACCCATTGCCTGAAAAACAAAAATCTGAAAATGCAGGGATTCATATTGAAATTGGTAAAAGAAAAGATGATTGATTTTTTTGCTGCTTCATAACGCACATATCATGGGGCTTGTTCGGTACTTACAAAAAAAATTGGACTCCCTGCAGCATTTGGATGAAAGACGATTCTTTCAAGTTGGCGCACACTAGGTTTTGTCCATTTCAATGAATATAAAACAATCGATTCTAGATCGATATTCAGAATCGATATTTTTAATGGAATAAAAAGGATGGATCAATTTAAAAACAATTTTCAAAGTGCAAGCATCGCCTCTTAAAGGGATCGACGCGTAAAATGTGGTGGCTCAGTATTGTGTAGGGTTGCCAAAAGTACTAGAATTGACTCAGCAATGTCTGAAAAAGGACTGACGCATCAAAATGAGAAGACAGGGAAAGAAGGAGGAAAGAAAGACAGAGAAAGAGCCTCTAAAGGGGGAAAAAACCAGAGCATAATTGATTAACTTAAACCAATGAGATTAGGAAATCAATGGCATGTACTAAATAATTCATTTCTTAAAGGTGAAGAAAAGAGGAATGCCGCATTCACTAAAAAGATCAGCTCACTTTCAATGTAACAAAATGATAATTGGTTAATTTGTTAATTTAAATAAACTAATAATTTATAAAATCACCTAACTAATATTAAATCATTTCCAATACAAAACTTAATAACTTTCAATTTGATAACTAGTTTATTTATTTATTACAATTTATTTTGGTCGGAGGATTTCAGTGAATTTTTTTTTTCAGTTTAATTGCTTAATCAAAGGAGAACAATAAAATCATGCACAAGTATTCCGCCACTATGAAAAATAAATAGTGGTAAATTACCACGCTTCGAAAGATTCCGCCGAGGTTATGAATGAGTAAGATAATGATTTATAAAATAGGTTAAGTAATTCTCTAGTTATGACTTAATATCAGCTGGAGAAAAAAAGCTTGATTCATTCGAAGAAAATTCAATTTTGACGGAACAGTGCAGGCGTCTTAATTTCTTAAGTTACCGACCGAATCGGTAAGCTGAAATCAAAATCAAATACGGAAAAGGAAAGGAAAACATATTTGATATGCTAATTTTTCTTATTACAACAGTGACAAAAAGCCGACACTGGAAAAAAAGTCGCTTGGATCCAGAGTTCAGACTCTTAAAAACATTGAAAAGAAAAAATACTCTTGATTTAATTAGATTTTCTCCTTGAATCAAAAGGAAATCCGCCTAAATCAAGAGGCTCAGCTTCTCGATTCAAGGAAAAATCGGATTGAATCAAGAGTATTTTTTCTTGTCAATGTTTTTAAGAGTCAAGACTCTAGATCCAAGCGAATTTTTTTCCAGTGGAAAAAAATTACAGTTTTGTGTTCAGATGGTTGATACACAGAGTGAACTCCCGAATAGAAACTAATAAATCCTTTAAAATATGACTAATCTTAACGTAGCACCAAATCTTCCGGAAGTTTACCCACAAATCAACTGCAGAGAAAAAACAGTGTTATTTGAGTTTGTGAAACATAAAACGAAAGTACCATTAAAAGGAGTAGTTTAGTTTCAACGCTTTATGCTTCAGAGTTATTTTTTTGGATTAACTATTTACCTAAAATCCGAGCATCATTCAGCCTTGTAAGACTCAAAGGTGGTATTATGGGCAACAAAGCCAGATTTTTTTTCTTTTTTTTATGTGTTGTACAATTCAAAAATTCAAAAATCGACTTTAGGCAATTTACTGAGGGGATTCATGGATGGCAAGTCTCACTTTTGTCCAGCGCGCATGAGGAATATATTCTTGAATCTCTAAACTGCGAGAGTGGCCTATAGATGAATTCATTGGTTACCTCGTCACCTCCTTGTCACTATGCCCAATACTTTGAGGATCTTCAACGAAGTTTCCACCTTCGAAGGAGACTAAACACAAATTTTTCTTTGGTAATTTTTTCCCCCATCATTTTCGAGTCACTCCACTACGGAAAAGATCCATGTTATTTCCAAAATGGGCTGAAAATTTTAGCATCAGCTGACAGTTAGATGGCGAAAACCGCCAGCTAATCAGAGATCTTCGTATCACCTTAAAATTACGCCACACGATTCAAATTTACATACTTTTGTTCCGACTTCGGTGTGACTTTTTTCTAAACATTTATATGTGCAACTTGTATTTCCGTATTTTTTTACTTTAAGCTACCAGTATTAGCTTTTCGCTCTTGTGCTTGTTATGGTGAGACGGGTATCACAAAGTAGAAACGATCTAACTTGATTGAGCGATTTGAGGAAAATCGTACCTGGACATTTAGTGCTTTAGGAGACGACGGCTTTTTCAAAGCGCTAAACTATAAGTATAACTCTTACTCGGTGATGTCAAATGTGTGCTCGGATTTTGCATAGGTTTATGAATCTCTTCCTCCTTGTTTAAAACGACAAAAAGATTCGAGGAACGAAAATGAAAAAAGCGGGAGCATGGATATGACATGGTTGAATTCACTGAAATCCCGAGGCCAAGCTAGGTATAAAACTATTTATGTACACGTACATAGAAATATAAAAACAATAAAAAAAGGAAAAGAAATTTGTTTGTCATAACTTAGGGGTGTTGACTAGGCGAAATGTTAGTTGAAGCAAATGATTTTATTAAGGAGCAGCAGTGGACTCACATGTATGGTGGAGGGCATCATCTGGTCAAGGCCATGGGATAAAAAAAATAAAAATACATGGCATGACCACACACAGCAACACATCAGCACAGGAGCATCACAGCATGGACATCAGATGCTCATGTATACAACAGCAAGGCCACGACAGCATATACGTAAAACTGCCAACAGAAATCGGAAAAATACCATTTAATTCAATCAAAACCATCAAATAAACCATTAAAACCATTACCATTAACCATTTAAATACCATCAATGATCCCATTCTTTTCTCGAAAAACAACGTAATCGTCGAGCATGATTCCTTCCTGCCGCGCTAAGGAAGAACACCGTATCAACATTCGAGGGTTCCCCAATTTCCTTCGATAAAATGTTCATTTTTGAAGAAAGTTATGAATATTTTTCCTGGAAATTTTAAGGAACTATAGGTGAAATTGCGAAGAAAATTATTTAAAAAAATTGGAAGGCACCTCAAATTTTCAGGTTAAGTTCTTCACAGCATTTGCGAAAGGATTCTGTAAAAAAAATTTCCCAAGGTACACAAGT
>NC_092802.1:39336315-39356785 GCF_918797505.1 Bemisia tabaci | reverse complement strand
ATGGCGTAACAATCGATACATCGAAATTCACGCCACGCCACTGAGATGCTCTCGACATCGTGAGCTTCCGTGTGAACCTTGGCCCAATGATTGAATTGACTGCCTAAAAACAGGCGAGAAAAGGCGCAAACACACAAAAAATTAAACGACCAACACTTACTTCGTAAAATAAAATAGAACACCGCCAACTTCACAATCTAAGCAAGGAAATTGCGTATTTTTCAGTTTTCCGTTTCACAAAGGGACTACATTTTGCAATTTGGAACTTTAAATTCTAGCCCGGTTTAAAAACAACGTATGTGCCATTAGTTTCCCTACGCACGTAAGTATTTTTTCAGAAGAGGCTAAATGTATAGTTCCAGATTGCAAAATGCAGTCCAAAGTACACCACAGCCTTCACGTCAACAAACGCATTGAAATCTTGACACCATGAGCACATTATCAGTTCACGGAAGCAGCTGTTGCTGTGGAGTATTCTTTCAACTGCTTGTCCTCAGATTTAACAATTTGTATTCAAGTTCGGAGTAGAGTTCCTTCATACTGAGAGTTAAGACAACGTGAATCCATTTCTGATTGGTTCCCGTATTTATGCCTCCACAGCGTCACAAACGGGAATGAAGGTTACATTTTTACCAATTGCAAAGATTATAATCTGGAATGGACCGGGGAATTACGGGTTCGGCAAAGAACGAACGGAATGAGAGAAGGAACGGAGAAAGGAATTTGAGAATGGGCCGATCAAAGACGACGAAAAACCTTCAATTTCTGTAATTTTTATTGCCATTTGTGACTCCATGAGGGTGGGGGTTGTCTCAAATCTCAGTATAAGGGGACTCTAGTTCGGAGGGGGGCGTCATTTTCATGAGGGTTTTAGGGCTCCCTAACAAACTGGTAAAAATTTTAAAAAATTTATAAGAAATCTTTAAAAACTTTTAAAAAACCAACTTAAAAGCACTCACTTGCATAAAATTGTAATTTTAAGTAATTTTTCGTAATTTTAAGTTTTTTAAGATTTCTTGTAATTTTGTCAAATTTTTACCAATTCAACGACTGGTGTAGTGGTTTAAACTCCTGTGTAACATTCTCTCATCCCTCGCATTCACCTGGCAAATGATGAGGGTTGAAAAATCTGGTGAAGTACCTACGATGCAATTTATAGACCGAGGCCCCACCACTGCAGCCGAAACGCAGTCGTAAACATCCTAGATTTCGGAGGATCCATTTTTAAGCGTGGCTATGGCCCTAACCTCGCGACAGCGTTGCATAATGGATATCCGGGTGTGACGTCATCCGTGGGAGGGGGGAGGGCGCTCGATAGAAGAATCCGGGAGGGGCGCACGGAGAGGGAGGGGAGGGGGAGCCAGGAGTGCAGGTATCTGTGCCGGCTGCTCCGGGGAGTCGGGGGCACTGCAGCTGGATGCCTGGCCCCCTTCGCCCCGTTCAGCGCCCCCCTCGCCCCCCTCGCCCCCTCCTCCCTCCTCCTCCCGCTCCAGCTATCGATCCCGGGGAGTAGTGTGGAGCGTGTCTGGCGCACCAGGACCGCGGCTCGGCCCGGCAGTGCCCGCGACCTGCGGGAGGGGCGCCCACTGCGCCCATTGTGCCCACCGCGCCCACTGGACATCAAGGTTAGCCGCCTCCGACAGTGCTCCCATCCGTCAAAGCGCCACGTCCCTCACGGCGGCCAAGACCCTTGGTAAAAATGGAGATGTTGCATGTGTGAGGGATTTGCGATTTGACCATGGATTCTTATGTAAAAGTTCAAGAGAAACACGATGGTGCCACTGGTCTTCTCTGGAATCAACTCCCAAGCTCAAAAACAGCTCTCAAGTTGAGGCCAAAATGGAGGTGGGATATCCCATCCTACCCTGAGAGTCCACCTCTACATCAAAACAAACTCTCCATACATAGATAGGGAGCAAATACATTAGCAGGGTTGCCGTGTTTTCAGTTTTGGAGTCCCCAAATTAAGTGGCAGCCCTGTCAATGTATTTGCTCCCTATCTTTGCGTGGAGAGTTTGTTTTGATGTAGAGGTGGACTCTCAGGGTAGCGTGGGATATCCCCTCCATTTTGGCCTCACTTTGAGAGCTTTTTTTGAGCTTGGGAGATGATTTCAGAGAAAACCAGTGGCACCATCGTGTTTCTCGCGAACTTTTACATAAGAATCAATGGTCAAATCGCAAATCCCTCACACATGCAACATCTCCATTGGCAGTAGAATCTGTGTTCCAAAATAGCATAGACCTAAAGCCGGCTGTAAGATTTTCAATAGCTGGGTCACTAAACCATGAACGAATTTTGACTTGCGAATGTTGTTTTTCTGAAGGAAAATGACGCGTAGAACACGATGCGCACATTGAAAACGCGGACAAGTAACTCAATAACCGAGAAATGCGCAGTTCAAATCGCTCAACTTATACGCAAATTTAAAACGCCCCGGTTTCGCGCCGCACCGGATGATGTCATCCGGCACCAATCAGAAGCGGGCACGGGGTTCCACTACGTCCGTCAAATGTCTATCTACTCTTCGTATATAAGAACAATACTAAAGACGAAATTATATCTTTTGAATTCAAGACTCGAATCTCATTCACATGTTTGCTGTAATAAACAAGCAACAATTCCACATTGAAATACGTTTTATTTTGACAAACATCAGAGGAAAATGAGAGAAGATTGCGATATGACTACCGCAGTACATCAACACCGTCAGTTTCGTGCCATTCGGGTGCGTTTGAAATGTCTTGCAGTTTTTAGATTTTTCTAAAGCGGTTTTCTCCGCAATTTTGGCTCCATAAAAATGCGGAAAAATCACCACGTTATCCATTCACATAGTACATTAAGAATATTCAATAAAATAAACAAGGTTTAGTGACCCATTTCTTTTATAGCCTTTTATAGCCGATGGCGATTGAGCAACAGCCAGGCGATGAAGTGTATGCTAAATGTTACTTATAACGGATGCTAGGACCGTTTTTGGATTATACCTTCTAAAACTTAAAACGCAAAACTTAAACCTTCTAAAATTATACCATGCTAAAATTTTTGGAGACAATGTATCATAGCAGAGAAACTTGTGTACCTTGGGAAATTTTTTTTACAGAATCCTTTCGCAAATGCTGTGAAGAACTTAACCTGAAAATTTGAGGTGCCTTCCAATTTTTTTAAATAATTTTCTTCGCAATTTCACCTATAGTTCCTTAAAATTTCCAGGAAAAATATTCATAACTTTCTTCAAAAATGAACATTTTATCGAAGGAAATTGGGGAACCCTCGAATGTTGATACGGTGTTCTTCCTTAGCGCGGCAGGAAGGAATCATGCTCGACGATTACGTTGTTTTTCGAGAAAAGAATGGGATCATTGATGGTATTTAAATGGTTAATGGTAATGGTTTTAATGGTTTATTTGATGGTTTTGATTGAATTAAATGGTATTTTTCCGATTTCTGTTGGCAGTTTTACGTATATGCTGTCGTGGCCTTGCTGTTGTATACATGAGCATCTGATGTCCATGCTGTGATGCTCCTGTGCTGATGTGTTGCTGTGTGTGGTCATGCCATGTATTTTTATTTTTTTTATCCCATGGCCTTGACCAGATGATGCCCTCCACCATACATGTGAGTCCACTGCTGCTCCTTAATAAAATCATTTGCTTCAACTAACATTTCGCCTAGTCAACACCCCTAAGTTATGACAAACAAATTTCTTTTCCTTTTTTTATTGTTTTTATATTTCTATGTACGTGTACATAAATAGTTTTATACCTAGCTTGGCCTCGGGATTTCAGTGAATTCAACCATGTCATATCCATGCTCCCGCTTTTTTCATTTTCGTTCCTCGAATCTTTTTGTTGTTTCAAACAAGGAGGAAGAGATTCATAAACCTATGCAAAATCCGAGCACACATTTGACATCACCGAGTAAGAGTTATACTTATAGTTTAGCGCTTTGAAAAAGCCGTCATCTCCTAAAGCACTAAATGTCCAGGTACGATTTTCCTCAAATCGCTCAATCAAGTTAGATCGTTTCTACTTTGTGATACCCGTCTCACCATAACAAGCACAAGAGCGAAAAGCTAATACTGGTAGCTTAAAGTAAAAAAATACGGAAATACAAGTTGCACATATAAATGTTTAGAAAAAAGTCACACCGAAGTCGGAACAAAAGTATGTAAATTTGAATCGTGTGGCGTAATTTTAAGGTGATACGAAGATCTCTGATTAGCTGGCGGTTTTCGCCATCTAACTGTCAGCTGATGCTAAAATTTTCAGCCCATTTTGGAAATAACATGGATCTTTTCCGTAGTGGAGTGACTCGAAAATGATGGGGGAAAAAATTACCAAAGAAAAATTTGTGTTTAGTCTCCTTCGAAGGTGGAAACTTCGTTGAAGATCCTCAAAGTATTGGGCATAGTGACAAGGAGGTGACGAGGTAACCAATGAATTCATCTATAGGCCACTCTCGCAGTTTAGAGATTCAAGAATATATTCCTCATGCGCGCTGGACAAAAGTGAGACTTGCCATCCATGAATCCCCTCAGTAAATTGCCTAAAGTCGATTTTTGAATTTTTGAATTGTACAACACATAAAAAAAAGAAAAAAAATCTGGCTTTGTTGCCCATAATACCACCTTTGAGTCTTACAAGGCTGAATGATGCTCGGATTTTAGGTAAATAGTTAATCCAAAAAAATAACTCTGAAGCATAAAGCGTTGAAACTAAACTACTCCTTTTAATGGTACTTTCGTTTTATGTTTCACAAACTCAAATAACACTGTTTTTTCTCTGCAGTTGATTTGTGGGTAAACTTCCGGAAGATTTGGTGCTACGTTAAGATTAGTCATATTTTAAAGGATTTATTAGTTTCTATTCGGGAGTTCACTCTGTGTATCAACCATCTGAACACAAAACTGTAATTTTTTTCCACTGGAAAAAAATTCGCTTGGATCTAGAGTCTTGACTCTTAAAAACATTGACAAGAAAAAATACTCTTGATTCAATCCGATTTTTCCTTGAATCGAGAAGCTGAGCCTCTTGATTTAGGCGGATTTCCTTTTGATTCAAGGAGAAAATCTAATTAAATCAAGAGTATTTTTTCTTTTCAATGTTTTTAAGAGTCTGAACTCTGGATCCAAGCGACTTTTTTTCCAGTGTCGGCTTTTTGTCACTGTTGTAATAAGAAAAATTAGCATATCAAATATGTTTTCCTTTCCTTTTCCGTATTTGATTTTGATTTCAGCTTACCGATTCGGTCGGTAACTTAAGAAATTAAGACGCCTGCACTGTTCCGTCAAAATTGAATTTTCTTCGAATGAATCAAGCTTTTTTTCTCCAGCTGATATTAAGTCATAACTAGAGAATTACTTAACCTATTTTATAAATCATTATCTTACTCATTCATAACCTCGGCGGAATCTTTCGAAGCGTGGTAATTTACCACTATTTATTTTTCATAGTGGCGGAATACTTGTGCATGATTTTATTGTTCTCCTTTGATTAAGCAATTAAACTGAAAAAAAAAATTCACTGAAATCCTCCGACCAAAATAAATTGTAATAAATAAATAAACTAGTTATCAAATTGAAAGTTATTAAGTTTTGTATTGGAAATGATTTAATATTAGTTAGGTGATTTTATAAATTATTAGTTTATTTAAATTAACAAATTAACCAATTATCATTTTGTTACATTGAAAGTGAGCTGATCTTTTTAGTGAATGCGGCATTCCTCTTTTCTTCACCTTTAAGAAATGAATTATTTAGTACATGCCATTGATTTCCTAATCTCATTGGTTTAAGTTAATCAATTATGCTCTGGTTTTTTCCCCCTTTAGAGGCTCTTTCTCTGTCTTTCTTTCCTCCTTCTTTCCCTGTCTTCTCATTTTGATGCGTCAGTCCTTTTTCAGACATTGCTGAGTCAATTCTAGTACTTTTGGCAACCCTACACAATACTGAGCCACCACATTTTACGCGTCGATCCCTTTAAGAGGCGATGCTTGCACTTTGAAAATTGTTTTTAAATTGATCCATCCTTTTTATTCCATTAAAAATATCGATTCTGAATATCGATCTAGAATCGATTGTTTTATATTCATTGAAATGGACAAAACCTAGTGTGCGCCAACTTGAAAGAATCGTCTTTCATCCAAATGCTGCAGGGAGTCCAATTTTTTTTGTAAGTACCGAACAAGCCCCATGATATGTGCGTTATGAAGCAGCAAAAAAATCAATCATCTTTTCTTTTACCAATTTCAATATGAATCCCTGCATTTTCAGATTTTTGTTTTTCAGGCAATGGGTAAAAAAATCTGGAAGTTTGTAGCTCTTTTTTTCCTCGTAAGATCTAAGTATTTTTATTTTCGTTTTCATTTTTGAAGCTAAGAATATGACAATCTCACTCTATTTTTTATTAATTCGCTTTGTCCTGTCATTTTATCCGTCCATTCTCCCAGCTCATCATAATTCCCCTCTCATCCGTCATTAAATTCATAGACAAACGTCAATTAAGAAATGCCCCGGGAAGTCTCATGGTGTCATCTTTCTCAAATTCATCTCCTTATATTTTAAAGCGATTGCTAAACTAAACAACTTAGTAAATTTACTGTGGTGCCTCGAAATTTCCAATTATGTTTTCTCATATTTGGAAAAACTAAACAAATCTTCTTCCGATCTTCTGTCAATGTATTTGAGCAACTGAAGAAATCCACAGGATATTAAAAATACGGATAAAAAGGGGAAATAATGGTTAATTTTCTTTCAAAATAATAAAACATCAACAAAAATTTGCAACACTGTAATCGGATGTACTCATTAGCCATGAATATGTAAAGCTCAGAATTCCATCAAGTGGCAAAATAGGAATTGATTCCTCTAGCTTTTAGAAGTGAGGAGTGTCAGTTCATGACTTAAACCACATACGCATTTCTTAAAAATATTGTATGTTGAAAATGTTTTTAATTCATCTCTATCGAGCCAAGCCGCCATATTTTGTCTCGCAACGCACCTGAATCGCAGCTCTTTTAACTTCAACCGGGGCTGAAAATTTTCAAGTTTTTTCTTTTCCTCCCCTTTTTCATTACTTTAAATATCATATCTTGTCCTTCCTTTTCTTTTTTCTTCCTCATTCATACGTAGCGATAGTGTACCTAGGGGCACAATCTCTTGATTAGGTGTTCGAAATTCTCGCTCAAAATTAATTTATCGATTCGTCATTTTTATTTTTGCACTGAGAACATTTTCAACGTAACTGTTTTCAGTATCACGAGACCAAAACAGAGAACGATACCTTAAAATCTAATCGATTTAAAGCGACAGATTTTCTTGATTAAAACGAGGTTTGATCAGTTTTTTTCACACGTCGCAAACTTAGGAGCGTATATGAGGACTAATCTGTAACAATAGCGGATGTGAAAAATTACCTTTTCGAAACACGCTTAAAAAACTGTTTTGTTCACACAAAAATTTAATATTTTTGGCTCTGGCATAATGTACCTACGGAAGATCACATCGGATGTATCTCGAAGATCACATCTCAAGTATTTTTTCAAAATTTTCTCGATGCCAAAACAGTTTTTAGAATGTGTTTCGAAAAGGTAATTTTTCACATCCGCTATTGTTACAGATAAGTCCTCATATGTGTACAACTGATTTGTTCTTTCTTCGATAGCTATCCTTGGTCTCTTTCTTCATAAATAAATAAACGACTGGCAATGAGCCGCAGGCGCAAAATGTTTAAAACGTCCATGGTTCAGTCAAAAGGTCAGCTCGCTTTACAATGTTAATCCTAGATCTTTGCATGAGCTTTGTGGAAGTGGTGGTGTCGAGACATTATAGTTAGATCAGCGTCTGCGCTTGCACGTGCAAAGGACTTTGGTAAAATGTACTGTTCTGCTAGCTCATAAACAAAACACCAATCTCGATTTATTTTCTTTGTTTACTCACGTGCCATAAAACTGTGTGACTAAAATAGCCCAACAGAAATTCTCAGTCTTCTGTAAACCTAAGCACCGCCGAAGACTTTTTTGTATCGCTTTTTCTCCGAGTCCCAGTGGCGTGGCGTGAATTGCGATATATCGATTGTTATGTAATTTAAACCTATGGTAAAGAATCGATTATCAAGGCGTTCGCTGCGAACACCCTGTTAATCGATCCTTTTCCATAGGTTTAAATGACAGATCAATCGATATATCGCAAAGCACGCCGCGCCACTGCTGAGCCCTCTATTTTACCAGGAAGATAAATACTTTTTGATGTCTTTAGAATTCAACACCAGTGGCGTGGCGTGCTTTGCGATATGGACGTATTTCTGTCAATCGGAACTATGTGCATTAAGACATGAGTCCTGAGACCGATAAGAACATATGCATAACAGGGCTCACGTCATAATGCACGTAGTTCTGTTTGACAGAAATACGTCCATATATCGATTGTTATGCCATTTAAACACATGGAAAATGATCGATGAACAGGGTGTTCGCAGTCAACACCTTGATAATCGATCCCATACCATAGGTTTAAATGGCATAACAATCGATACATCGCAATTCACGCCACGCCACTGTTCAACACCCGCTCGAGACAGCTACGTCAAATGAGCCTATTTATGCTGAAAGGAACTGTGTGCAAAGGGTTTGTGTGCAACGTAGTTCCTTTTAGCATAAATATGTCTAAATATCTCCCAAGTCAGATCGAAGACGTTTCTAAAGTGTAATTATTCAATAAAACCAGTTCATTTAGAGTTATTAGAAAGTTTTTCCTCCTCTTGCTATGACCCTTCACGTTTTTGAGGTGGCAATTTTATTTTTTATTTTTTATTTTTCGGAAAAAGTTTATGTACCCTCCTTATATATAAGGAAGAGAAGGATGACATTTGCAGAGTCCCAATAATAAACCGAACCTCAGAATCTAAGAACCTTTGCAAATATGTTTTCTTCTCCTTTTCTTCTCTTTCCGCTTATCTTTGTTATCATGCCCACGGAAAAATCTCGGCGTTGACGGATCTAGCAATTTGGCAACGTTGTTTTTCTCCATTTAAACCTATGGAAATGTATCGATTCTTAGAGGGGTCAGGTGCTCCGACAAGAATAGATTACTCAGCATAGGTTTAACTGGAGGAAACCACCCGTTTCAACCAATAGGCTCATTCGATTTTCTTCTTGTCTCCTTTGTCTACAGCTTTCTTCATCGATTTCAATAATCAGCACTTAGGAGACGTAGAGATCACGGTTATAAGAACCGATCAGGGGACTGATTGTTGAAATTGATAGACAAAGCTATGGACACAGAAGACAAAAAGGACACGGGGCTATCATTAGTGGAAACGGCTGTTCGTGGAAGAAGCGTGGCTAATACGTAACGCAAGTATTTTAGCGCAAAGTGATTTAGTTGTAACACCTCCAGGGTTGGTAGGTTCAATTGAGTGGCGGTCTATTTTTAGGGATTTTTGTATGACTCGTAGTGGTTTTCAGAACCAATATATTGAAAGTTTCTTCCTGCTAAAATAAGTAATTGGTAAATTAACATCGCTGATGTTTCAAATTTTGTATGAATTTCTTTTGATCCGGCAGTCTCCATGCAGAAGACTTTGAATAATCTCTGAACTAACTCGCATGAAGCCATGTCTTCAGGTATCCATGTTTTATTACTTACTTTTTAGAGGTAAACTTGCTCTGTATATTTTACCAGACTCCTGTGTGTTCTAACAGAAGCCAACTCGCCCATTAAACCGTCTGTCTGGTGCATTGTTAATTCCATTATCCCTCCTTGAGTTGTTAAACACAGACACAATTGGTTTCTGTGCCCTTCATCCTAATAGCAAAATTCGGTCGATGTAGATTTAGCGACAATTGCAAATACTCAATAATGATTGTAAAATTCGGACTTTGTAACTTATTTTCATCATTCCATATGTGTTTGCATGTAGCAAGATTTTTTTTCGTTTTCGTTTTTTTTACTTTATATTTTTTTGTTTTTTTTTCTAAAATGAAACAATCATGAAAACCTTTTAGTGTTAACTTTCCGAATCGTCGATACTTTTTCTATAATTATGCAGAATTTACGAACTCCATCGCCGCAAACTCCAGTATTTCTATCAGATCATGACCTTATATTTATTCTTTCGAATATTAGTATTGTAATCAGTATTACTCAATATGAATGCAAGAAATTTTGCTTACATGCGCAATATTTTATAATCACAATCAACTCTATATTCACCTTTATTTTTTTAACGCGCCCAATTATACATACGCCCATGATACGTAAACGATTACGCGCTTTAGCACCGTTACCCAGTCTCCCAACTATTTTCTCGACTTTTTCTCAACTTTCTTTCCGCTCTTGAAACGATTCGTAAACTTCAAAGTTTGATAAAACTCGTGTCAGCTGTGGAACAGACTTTGACTACCGACTATTCCTAATCTGTGACAAATGCAGTGTGTCTGGAGGCCGTGCAATTGTAGGAATGCCCCTCAATAGTCCCATGACTCAATTTTTGCCATATTATTGTAGGAAAGTCTGACGATAGTGCCATGCTTTCACATAACCACGCACAGTTATGCGTGGTATGAGACGATGAGATCTGACAATTCGACTCTACCAAATGTTGACACTTCAATTTAAATTTTTTTCGATTCGTATCTTACCCAAACCAAATGGTTACGCCCGTAAGAATGAAGCAATAATAGAGAGCTATCACATGCTTTCCGCCTCCCCCCCCCCCCTAACAGAAAAATATCGAGAAGATAGACACAAAAAGAAGAGTGAATAAATCTCGGTTTTTATCCGTATGCGGCCGTTAAAGCAGTCGTTCATAAACCGTAAATAATTGCCATAATTTCGTTTTCTGTGTAAACACTATGAACTTATGAAGTAACATTTGTTTCATCGGACTTTTACTTCGTAACAAGAGTATTTCAAGCTCCATAAAGATTGCAAATCCGTTCGTTTTTTGTTTTTTCTTTTAAAATATTTTTTTTACCTTTATTGCCATCTAAAACCATATTAATTTGGTTGGCTTGATAAGAAATTCTTTACTCCCTTACGTAAATCTCAATAGGTATTTTTAAACTCTTCAATACATGGAGCTCGGGACTTTAATCCAAAACCCCCCCTCTTCTCCGGTTAGTTCTCTGGGCCCACATTTCACCTGATTTGTTTACTATTTTTGTAATACTGTTTAATTCTGCTTCTATTTCATTTGCCCTACCAAACCTCAACAGTAACGAGCCTTACAAGTTGGTAAGATTTATTTTCCTCCGTTTAATCCGTATCAGTTACGTGGCGTGCTTTGCGATATATCGATTGTTATGCCATTTAAACCTATGGAAAAGGATCGATGAATAGGGTGTTGGCAACAAAAACCTTAAAATCGATTCTTTACCATAGCTTCAAATGGGGAAATATCGAAAATCGCTGATTCACGTCTGGCCACTGATCCATACATCTGTATCATCCGTATGTAAAGCAATCGATTCTAGGTGGAGCAGCCTGCTTCGCATAGAACGGATAATTAAACTACATTTTGCAATTAGAAACTACAATATCTGGTTCACTCGTAAAAACACGTAAGTGCATGGTGAAAATAACGGTGCTTATGCTGTCTCTCAACTGAGCCACAATTTGTAGCTCCGAATTGCGAAATGCCGATGGTGAAACTGCAGAAACACGTGTCTCGGTTTGCGGCGTTGCAGTGGGGTGGCATGAATTGCGATGTATCGATTGTTATGCCATTTAAACCTATGGTAAAGAATCGATTATTAAAGTGTTCGCTGCGAACATCCTGTTTATCGATCCTTTTCCATAGGTTTAAATGGTATAACAATCGATATATAGCAAAGCACGCCACGCCTCCGGTTGCAGATTTCCTATCATACTTTATATTCTACATGGAAAACTACTAAACGTCATTTTTTTTTAAAATCTCAGTGATTTGTCTTCCCCTTACGATGAACACTCTGCGCAAATATCAAGGCATAATGTCGGCTCGGTCTCTTTTTAACAAATAATACAAGAGCGGAGACGCCGAAACACAACAATCGAGACACTCATTTTTGCAGTTTCACCGTGGATGTGGCTCAATTACAGCAGATTTAAATGGAGGAGAAACAGCATTATCAATTTAAAAGAATCGTCCTTAGCCCTCCCTTTTCAACGGTTAGCTCTCGATCGTAAAGAAAACATTTTAAATCTAATCCGTTCACTCAATATGTTTTTATTCCATTTATTTATTGTCCGTTTCGTTGCCGTGATATAAATAATTACACAGTTCCAGAATAACTCTTTGACGCACATAGTAATCGGTGCTTATGAGATTGAAATCCATACTTATATTTTTTTGTTTATCGAAGAAGTTCCCAATTGCTTGACAGCCGCGTGTTGGTCAAAGTCATATAGAAAAGATGGTTTGAATTTGAAAATGGTACTTAGGGAGCTTTAACAAAGTGAAGTTACTTTTTTCTCAAGTTCTTAATGCATCCTGAGTGAATTAATGGAGGTAGATCTGAAAAATCGAGAATCGATTTAAATTTTAGATGTCTATCAGATCCGCCATGAGTCAAATAACTTTAATTCCATCAGATTTTGAACGAATCGAGAGTGCCGCATTTTTTCGGTTTAAACTGTATATTTTCCCATAGTTGGAAATTAATTATAAAAGCAACCGTCCATGGAAGAAGGTCCACGAAAACTCTTCGATGCACGGATCTGCAACGCGTAGTCCATTTAAAGAAGTGAACTGAACTATTTGATGTTACAGATCGTGCATGAAAGCATGTTCCGAATATGCTTTTTAATTCATATCTCTCAGTGAAACAAACATTTTACACAGCGCAATATATTTTTCTCCTATTTTCCCTTTTCTTTTCGCCGCGCCGATTAAGTCCTATTCGAAGGTCGCTTTTTTTCTCTTGTTTCTTTTTTTTTTTTAAACTTTTGTACTGTTAAACATCGAAACAATAATGTTACGAACTAATACTGGATATCCAAATACTTGCAGTTTCTCTTAATGGTAAAATGAGTAAATTTTATAGATTGAGCTTCTACTTACGATACTTTGCCACAGCCTATAAAAAAACCGTACGATCTGTAAAATCCAATTTTGTATCCTTTGAACCTAAAAAAAATATCTCTTATAACTATTACCTATATTTAAACCGAAGCAATTATATTTATCTTGTCCGTAGAAGGTACCGTTACTCAATCAGTTCAATTAGCATAAATGCACGAGTTCCCCCTCGCCTTCTCCTTGGTCGCCAAATGTCTAGAATTTTAATTTGGTTCTTTTCTTTATAAAATCATTTTTTGTTTATTTTTATCATTTTTAACCAACTCTTTCTCCGAACCAAGAGTTTTTTCCAGCTCTCAACTACAATCCCACATTCTGTAGTTTTCGAGGCCAAGTAAAAATGTCCAATCAAATAAAATAATTAAATAACAGACTTAACTTTGTCAAAGGAATTCAACCTCTCCTCATCTCAAAGTCTAGAAGAAGAACATTGCAAGCATATAGTTCCGTCAACCATAATTTTGAATATATTTTCGAGTTGATCCAGGTTGACCAAAGTCACCATGCAGCCAATCAATATTTTCTGACGATTACTTGTAGTTACACTGACTGAAAGGAATGCAAGTTATTACTGGATTCCTGATTAAATATGATACCCAGGGAATCTAGTAATCAGTACTCGATTTCTGACGCTGTTAATCGTGCGCCTGGTTAAGTTAACTATCCGTGTGATAAGCACTGTCAAAATACGAGCAAGTATGACATATTCAATCAGGAGTAATCACTGACATACATTTTTTTCGTGTACGGCCAAGTTGTTAATGCGCATTTACAGCTTGAGCGTGTTACTTGTGGTTTTATTTGTAATTCCAAGATAATCAGCAATGAAATTGAAACATTGTAATGGCCGAAACTTTTTCAACTGTTGTTGTGTTGCTAAGCCTGAGGCAAGGACCTGATTTTCTCTAAAATTAATTGTTTTCAAGAGGGTCCCTCGGAAATTTTTAAAATCTCAATTTCATTTACCCTGTTAGTGCACCAGACCTCTCTATTGCTCTAATTTTCAGTAAGCCTTTCTATGGTGCGGTCATAAATTTCGGTTCAATGAGTCCTTAAATCACTCAGTATTGTCTTTGAGAATTTCTGAGCAATCGACAACGCAATGAGCTTGTTTTATTTTGAGTGAAAACCGAGCGCTGTTGTTGACTTGAAAAAAATCTTGGATTGGTTTTGAAAGCCCTTTCATAAAGCAGATAAATACTACCATGGTATGTATTTGTAATTTTGTGTCATTAAAGAAAAATAATTTTACGTTAGATTGTAGTCATTTTGATTTTAAAAGTGCCTATAGAATGTTAGATAGTGTGATTCAATATTTGACGTTCATTTTATCAATGTTTTTTTTTCTGTTTGGTTTTTTTCCATCACGATGTAGTACGTTTAAACGAATAACCGTTTTTCTCTGTGTACTAACCAATTTTCTATGTTGTAACTGTTTTGTCATCCCTCAAAAATTTTAAAAACTAAACCCCAATTTTGGTTGCATGTATTGGCAAAAACCTAACAACCCTTTTGATGCATTATATTTACCCCATGATTTGACGAATCTCTTGAAATCTACTTTGTCCTGAGAGCGTTTTTCATTTTGGTTCTATTAAGCTTGTCATCTTCTCTGTCAATCGATCAAACATGAGATTCGTTGTTAAAGCTGATGAGCTATGTTTAATTCATGGGACTCAGCGTTTCTCTAAAATATTCATCGGTAGTAACTATCATGCTGTAAGGTTCAGTTACACGATCAAATTGAGCCATCAAACTGAAGCTCTGATTGGTAGAAAAAGACCTGAGGTAAGGATGCGACCAATGAGAGGCCCAATTTGATGGCTCAATTTGATCGTGTAACTGGACCTTGAAAGATTGCATGGAATTAAAATATTCAAAAGTTTATTTTCGAAAAATGGCTGAGACCAATACAAGAAGAATTATCTTTATCACCCAAGCACCTGCGCTTTGAATTCTTTGATGTACAATCAATGATTGCAGAACTTCCTGAGGTTTCGTATTACCAAAACCAGTGAAAGCGGAGACAAAAATATTCGACACTCGCTCTATCGACCATGAGGCTCTTGATGTTTCAAAATTTACTGTTCAAAGTAATGATTTTGTGTAATTGAGATCACATAATATTTTGAACATCAGCTAGATTTGCCAAGGATCAGTCTTAAAAATTCTTAATAAAATTGAGAATTGATCACGATCAGACTGGCTTTGTTCCATAAAGCAGTCTGATGTCAGAGTGGCAAACTCCATGAGAATAACTCCATACAGAAGTCCTACTTATTTTAGAGGAACTCAGGCCAATGTGTCGGGAATTCGATGTTCGCATTTTGATCATTTTCACCTCAATAAAGGGGGGGGGGGGATCAGTCGCTTCAACCAAACAACCTGTGCCCAGTTGTCCATCGATCGGACGATCAGTTTGTCAAACTAATCTCTCGATTTGTCATAATGAGCTCTCCTACTATGTAACCGAACCTTGAATTTCATCCGAACCAATGAAGATGTTTAATAGATTAGTTGCTCTGGTTATAGAATAGTGTTTTGTTTTGATAGTTTTTACGCTTATGTAGCAGCAAAAAATAATAGGATATGCTCAAACACCAGGCTTTTATGTACAATATAAACTTATAAAACATGTTTAATGACGTCATCCATCGCGGTAGTGGATACCATAGTTTCCTTCTCCTCGCTCTTATCCGTGTTTTAAGTCGGGCAACTAGTGCAAAGTGTCTCGCTGATTGATGAAACCAAGGTACAGTTGGACTGCATTTTGCAATTTGGAGCTATAAATTCTGGCTCCTCTGGAAGAACACTCATGTGCATGGGGAAACTAATGGCACATCCGTTGTTTTTAAACCCGGCTAGAATTTATAGTTCCAAATTGCAAAATGTAGTCCAGTTGTCCCTCTCTATCACGAGAATTCAAGGGATCGGCCGATTTCCACGCTCTAGACAGGCTCTCGTTTTAACGATTGTCGGTCAGAAAAAACGGACCAATCCCGATATAAATGCTGCCGTGCTCAGGAAGAACGCCGTATGAGCCATCAGACGTCACCAAAGTCCCTCCGAAAAACTACAAATTTTCAGGACAATTTGCGAATATTTCTCCTCCGATTTTTCGGAGTATTTTGTTCGAAATTGTATCGAAAAAGTCTGAAAATTTCAAGGAAAAACATTCATAACTTTCTTCAAAAATAGATATTTTTGAGAGGAAATTTGGCAATATTCGTATGATCATGCGGCGTTTTTCTTCAGCATGGCAGAATGACTCAAAAGACGTCATTCAGGGATGCAAAATCTCTATGATCTCTCGATCCTACCATTGCAAGCTCACGGTCACGGTGTGCGTTGGTCGGCAATAGTGTAGAACGCGGTAGGACCGGCACCGAGAAATTACGACTTTCCAACGATGAAAGCGCGCACCGTATCAAACGCGCAATGCTTGAAGTATTCCCACAGTCTTGTAGGCGCTACAATGCGATAAGTGCGCTCCGTAGTAAACGCGCAATGCGTGAAGTATTCCCACAGTCTTGTAGGCGCTACAATGCGATAAGTGCGCTCCGTAGTAAACGCGCAATGCGTGAAGTATTCCCACAGTCTTGTAGGCGCTACAATGCGATAAGTGCGCTCCGTAGTAAACGCGCAATGCGTGAAGTATTCCCACAGTCTTGTAGGCGCTTACAATGCGATAAGTGCGCTCCGTTGTAAACGCGCAATGCGTGAAGTATTCCCACAGTCTTGTAGGCGCTACAATGCGATAAGTGCGCACTGTATTGAACGCGCAGTGCAGGAAGTATTCATACAGTCTTGTAGGCGTTAATACACGTTTCGCGCCAACCGGTGTGTGTTCGGCGCGATTATTTTGACTCGCGGACTCAGGACTTTTTCCACTCGTTACCACCATTAAGTTTTTGCTCGCTCTGTATAAATTGCTGTCATTTAAGATGATGAGAAAATTACATAAAATCTGACCAATTTGGACTCTGTTTATTCACAAGCGGTTAACACATGCACCGCACCTCTTGAGAAACTGCACTGATTTTTCAGCCGTTAAAAACTCGGAAATAATGGCAGTAGTCGCTGTTTACGCTCTTGAGAAGGCAGACTTTTGATGAACCTGCACTTTGACCCATGAGCAAAGTTTACACGGTCGCTCTCCACAGTAAGAGTTGGATCGTTGCCAAGCTCATGACGTCGGGAGGTATATACGTGTATTTAATAGCACGGGAAGTTCAAAGGAAGAACCAATTTTCGCTAATTACGATAGTCGTTACAGAAGGAGACTATGTAGAAAAAAACATGGTATGCACCACTGTTGTGAATGAAATCATTCACCGTGTTTTTCGATGGAACGATACCTCCGTTGATATTGTACATGGAACCTTGGCGGTTAAATAGATTTCATTCTTTTTTGCCGATCCGTAAGCTTAAACCATCAAGGTAGGGTTCTGCGACTAGTGCAATTGGCCGATTCCTTGACCCGAAAGTTCGGTGTGACAAACCTTAGTGTCCGAGACACCAAGCATTTGGACCGCGTTTAGCAGAAAGGAACCAAGTCACATCAGCTATTGCCAAATTTAACCGGGAAATTAAATTTTTTACAAGGGAACGTTTGTGCAGATTTCACTTTATGCAGGAAATTCAGTGAAAGATGCAAAAAATAAATCCGTACAACCGTTTTCATGTAAGAAATTAAATCGTCCAAAAAATTTGGCAATAGCTGATGTGGCTTGATTCCTTTCTGCTTAACACGGTTCTTTTGATTTTTATGATCGACATTCTTGCTCTTCGTTTAGGGGAATTATTTCAATTTTTGCTGCCTATTTTTAAACGAGACCTTTCAGTGCGAAATCAGCAGGTGAAACCGTGACAAACACAGTTTCGCGTCTCTTTAATGCGTGGACCGGTCCCTTGCTCCCAACCATTCTCCTCTGAAATTTCAATATTCATTAGGTATATTTTTCTTTTGTTTTTTTTTTGCAGAGCACCGTTCATCAGCTGTCACACCACTCCGTCGGTTAATTCTAAATCTCATTTAACTTCAGGTAATACTTCGCGAACTGACAGTATCGTGTCCAGGTACTTATAAATAATTTTTTACTACGGACCAGTACATCGCCTCACGAATTTCGCGCCACAAGATGAAAGCTTAATTGGACGTATTTCTACCAAAGAGACCTATGTGCAGGTGAGAAATATGGGGTGTGCTCTAGAAAGCTGCATAAGAAGCAATATAAAAGTGGGCGTGATTCCTTTTGAAGAATTGGAAAAGCGGGATTTTACATTCTATCAAACAGACCTATGTGCCAACTGAATGCGAGACTCATGAGCTGCGGGCAATCGGGTATGGCAAGAGAGCTTCGTGAACAGGGCTCATGAGTTGGATTGCATTTTGCAAAAAAGAACCACTAGCATTGCAATGATGCTAAGATTGTGCAACTTCATCTTTTGCAATAAAATTGCGGAAATCGTGAAAAACTATGAAATTTAGATGGTAATTTTTGTCTTAAATTTACAGTTTTTAGCGAGTAAAATAGAAACTATTAATGGATAATCGGGTTTTTCCTCCAAGACAAATGAAGTTGCACAATCTTAGCAACATTGCAATGCTAGTGGTTCCTTTTTGCAAAATGCAATCCAGTTAAAGCAGCCTCGAGCCGCAACGGCGTTGGTTTCTTCGCCGCTGACGTCACTGGCGCTTCATTATTCTCATTCACTCTTTCAGCCAGAGAACTAACGAGCACACCCCATATTTCTCACTTGCACATAGGTCTCTTTGATAGAAATAAGTCCAATTGTGAGCATAGTACCCAAGTAGCGTTGTTCGATGGAACAGACCATTTAAAACATGCAGATTATCTCCGAGAGAAACCACCCCTCAGCCAGAAGGGGTTTCGTATCTACTTGCTTGGCATTTTCTATGAGTTTTTTTTTTCCCAAGTGAGATCTGAACAAAAACTTCCGGGATCATAGTAGAAATGGAGAATTTGCACACCAAAATTTTATTGCTTCATTTGGAGAGCTTACTGAACTGAGTTCGCATCATTTTTCATAATTTTTTTCTGAAATAGGAAATTGTAGAAAAATAGATATTAAACTGAGAAAAGCCACCGCGCCGGGAGACGTCATCTGGTGATATTTCCCATTTAAACACTTGTATTTCAGCCGAATTGGTAATTCGGTCGTATCTCTTCCAATAATTGTTCAATTAAAACCAGGGATATCCCAATGCTTAGAACTCTTAGTACTTTTGTTTTAAACATGAAATGTACAAAATTTCAGACCCCTGCAAATTCTCCATTGCAGACTCCCCTCTCCCCCAAAAAATTTCACCTTTATCTCTTTTGCAACTGTGACTGTAGGCTTCACAAAAATTAACGGCTTAATGGGACATTATTGAAATCATTGGTCCTGTATACTGTTCTATATTCGAAATATTCTTTGCGCAGAGCTGATATATTAGTTTGATGAATTTAAATGTTTTTACGCCTTGAATTCTACTGACGACGCACTGTAAGATTTTATTACGCTAAAATTGTTAAAGGAGATCTCGAAATGTTACTATGTACGTTACTTGGGTATTGGAATGTAGAGGTTTTGAAGTTTACGAATGTATTCCTTTGAATCGGCACTTGTGTTCAACTATTTGACAATTTCCACAATAATTGGTTTACATGTACCTCCTGCCTATTATTTTAGATTGAGATGAGTCATACTCTTTTTTTACGTGTTTTCTCTTCAGTTTTTTTATAACATTTGTTCTTTTTTTCATGAGATGAGCAAACTGGAAGTTACTCCCCCTTACCTCCGCAGTGACAGCGCTATAGACTTGTCAAATCCTATCAATCGGTAACAGGTTGAAAGCTGAAGGGTGAAAGTAGTTGGAGTGTGATAAAAAAAAAACCTTTTTTAACTCAGTCTTGCAAAGAAACGAAAATGTCAGCAAGTCTCGGGTGAAGAAGTTGGACGTTTTTGATCACTGAGTCAACACGGTGTCAAGCATAGGTTAATTCTGCCGAGCTAAGAAAAAATTCCGTATGAGCCTCTATACCTTGCCGAATTTCCTCTGACAAATCATTATTTTTCAGAATATTTTTTGAATGTTTTTCTGCCAATTTCTCAGATAATTGTGTCTGTAATTTGATCTTAGGTGTCCGAAGATTTCAAGGGAAAATGTTCATAATGTCCCTCAAAAATAAACATTTTATCGAAGGGAATTTGGCAACTTTCGAATGTTCATACGCCGTTCTTCTTTAGCACGGGAGAATAGGGGTCTATGAAATCTAGTCACTTTGTTAGTTACGCCGAGCTAACTAAATTGTTGTGGTTATAATGACAAATATCCGGTAATAGCATGCGAGAGGATGAAAGGTTTCCGTCAATGGATGGCAGATCAAATTCACACGGCTTA